>NW_015512457.1:0-6781 GCF_001515645.1 Sinocyclocheilus grahami | reverse complement strand
AAAAAAAAAAAAGTTAGTTACGAGTGTGTTTCAGTGTTTCTTGCATCAATATTTTATAGTGTATCTTTTTGTTGTGTTGTGCTTGTTGAATGACAACAAAAGCAGTGAGTTGTGACGTCCGATTTGCCAACAAATGACTCGCATGAGCTGGTTCGATTTCGAAATGATTCACTAAACAGTCACAAGCAAATAAGTGATTTGAATGAGAGTGAATCGAGCTGTTCACAACTTACTCCCTCACTTGACGAGAATCATCTTTTAATGTTGTCCAATTTGGAATGAATTAAAGACATTTACAGTGACATTGACTTCAAGCCTTGTTAAATAGTTGTTCATGCAGTTTAAGATACACGTTATTCAAAAAGGTAATTAAATGTTACAAAAAACAAGTTTGTCCAGTATAGTGCGGTGCAATTGTATAAGGTTGAATTGATTCTGGAGAGCTTTGTTTGGGAGTATGGCTGTAGGCGTATGGCATATTGGAAACATAAACAATGCAACCTTTGACTTTTAATTCAAACAGGCAGGAATATGCTGATAAAACAAACTGACATTTATGTGGCACAAATACGGTTATGATCTTCAGAGTGATTGCATCAGATCTAAATAAGCTTGAAAAATATTTTATACAACTACAACATCCCTTCATCACACAGCGTCTAGCATTACTTGTGGCTTAAATGTAAAGAAAGAAGCTGTGCACTCAAATGTATTCAGTTCCTATATACACACACTAGTACTCCAGTCTTCTGAGACTGTTCCATACTAGCTGGTGTAGTTTCATAACCACTGCAATAGATTGTGAGCATGAACAACAGCGTTCTGAGCAACCATCTGTATCAAATGACTGCAATTTGGCAACAAAAACATAATTTGGCCCCAAAATGTTTAGTTTTTTGGAGCCCTGTCACTTTTTTAACCTGAATGCCTGTATTTGTCAGGTAGTAAGGACATTTTATGTGTGGCATTTCATAAACAAATTGCTCACAGCACCTTTAAAGGATGCCAAACTCAGCATGTGTTCAGGATGACTCATACACAGAGTGAGGGAGTTAGTCAGATCGCTCGCTCTCTCTTTCTCTAGGCCAGCCCATTGTGCATTCTTACCACAGTTGAAGTCTTTCCAAAGTGGGTTGATGCTGTTTTGAGTTGTTTTCAGAGATAAACAGGAGGAGGAAGTGTTTTTGTTTTTGTATTGGTGAAATTATAACACTTACGCTCATAAGAAGGAATAACAGTTATGTCGTAATAATTCGAGGTACATTCCAGACTTTTCTTCACTTTTGTTGAATGGGCAAATAATAATAGGAAATAAAAAAATGCCCTCTGGACTATGACCTCAGATAAGTAGATTTACATATTACATCAGAGATTGTGAAGGTGTGGCCACACTAGACTTTGTGTTTCCAAACTATTAGTCTGAAATAGTTTAGTAATTTCACAAGCTTAGAGCAAATGTAATCCCACCTTAAAGGGATAGTTCACCCAAAAATTAAAACAACGTCTTCATTTACTCACCCCTCATGTCATTCCAAACCTGTATGACTGATGTATAACTACTACTTCTGAACACAAGATAAGATATTTTGAAGAATGTTGATAAGCAAACAGTTTTATGGATTGACAAAAAACACATCATCTTATCTTTATTCTTCTTTATGTCCCACAGAAGACAGGTTATGACATGAGGGTGAGTAAGTGATGACATTTTCTTTTTTGGGCCAAATATCCATTTAACATTTAAAAGAACATCATATTATTCAGGCATAATTCACTGGAAAGTAGTAGCAGATCAGTCAGTTTGAACCATGGTTTAGTGAATCTTCAACAAGAACAGTCTCCAACAAAAAGTACACAGTATTTCTTGCTCTGTAGCTCTTAAGGTAAACATCTGTTTTTCATTATCTCAACTATGTACTAACGTTATCTTTTAACTGTGTATTGACTTTTACCTTGCTCTAGATTCCTTATCTTCCAAAACTGAAGCGTTTCTTACAGAATAGGATTTAAGAAAACATTCGCCTTGTGTAATTACTTCTTATGAATGTGTTTAATGCAGGTGACTTCTTTTGCAGCTAGATGGAGGTTAGTTTTTCATTTATGGTTTGTGACTGAACACATTTTTATGGGAGAACTATTATTGTGAACAAATAAATAGGATGGATTATTTTGTAGGAATGCTGACAGAAGACACTGAGTCACAAATACAATTACATTACAGTAAATTCATTTACATGCGTAGAATTAAAATTTTAATATTCAAAATATTTCTAAAATGCTATTTTGGAATACGCATTACGTTGAATACAGAGCACATTTCATCATGTCTTAAGTCTCTTGAAACCGGAAGATGAACAGGCCAAGAATGTCTCGTATAAAGGCACACAGCCTTCATACCCAAGAGTGATCTTCCTCCTCCTCAAATAGCCCTCGTTTTACATAAAATAACTTACTTTATTGCTCTTTTACTTGCTTCTACATCTGCACTGACCTGATCTACTCAAACTGATAAGGAATGCAAGAGGACGAGGAACAGGTGGAGGAGAAAGCGCAGAAACAATAAAGAATCGTGTGTTATTCTGGCTGTGGTGGGCAATGTCAGAGCAGATTTGGATAGAGCACAAGCATTAAAGCAAAAGATAGGAGAATGAGAGAGGCGTGAGGAGGAGTGCAAGGCAGATACATGTCAGAGAAAGAACAGATAGATGAGAGAAAGTGAACCAGGGGGTGGATAAGAGAACACTGGTCCATGAACAAGTGAAGAACAATATAAGTGCTGTATTATTCTCTATCAAATCAATGCCAATACTTGCATCATTTTCTGTATTCAACTAACGTGATCATCTAATAAAGATCCAGCAATATCTACATTAAGTGCTCGTGGAATCACATGTGATCAAATCCAGACTGCTCCGGTCTGGGTTCCATTAACGGTAGGTGATCTGAACTGTTCTGCTAAATCCATTGGATCATACAGATGGGAACTTGTCTGATATACTCATGACTGGTAAGTGTCGTCTAATAATGCAGGAAGGACATAAACCGTTCTATGTCGCTGCATATATTTTCACACTGTGCCAGAGTGTCACAAATTGTCCTCTTCTGACTACAAGAACAAAGGAGCCCTTTGCATACGGGTACCAACCTTTTTGAACAAGGCGCTGAGTTTGCAGACTCTGCAGGTACTCTTGGATCTGGCCTTTCTGTTGGTGTTGTCTGGTTCTTCATTATCCTCTTTATCTCCTGCCTCTTCCTGACCCAGCCAGGGAGTCCACACCCCTCTGTGAAGTTGCTGGTCATCCATCGGGTCGTCAGGTGAATTGCGTGGAGGCACAGCAGTCCAGTTGTACTCGGCAAGTCGGGTCAACAGCACCTTGACCTCCTCAGGCCGTGACTCTGCCAAATCCGCCCTCTCATAGGGATCAGCAGTGTTGTTGAAAAGCCAAAAAGACTTCCCTCGCTGGTCTCGTCTCTTTTCCATGCCCTGCCACTGCTGCGGACCTCCCAGCATCATCTGTGGAGAAAACCAGTCTCAGTCGCCTACGTTCCCTGTCAGAAGTTTCCAGTCACCAGCTCGAATGGCTGCACGCACTCTTGTATCACAGATCCCAAAACCATTAAGATTTAGGAGTCTCAGGTCGACTTCTCCATGCTTGCGTGACACTGGGTCAATGTTGAAGAGGATTTCAGTTCGTGGACAGGGCAGGCCGCTGCTTATTGCACCCCAAACATCTTGGCCATCCAGGTGGCTGGAATCAGATGATCTGTATCCTGCAAGAGACAGCAGGGTTGGGTACCAATCGGAGACGTGAATCAGAGCCTGACTCACCACCCCCTTCCTTTTCAACAGTGGGCTGTGTACAAAACCAACTGCTCGAACTCCACCTTCCCAGTAGGAGCCTTTCCCGCCATGCAGGGGCCAATTACAACCCTCCGAGAGAGGTTGGCCCCCATTGTCTGAAGAGAAGATCCTCGAGAGAGTAGCCTCGCTCCCGCAGCTCACTGACAATCTCCCCTACTGACTCGTCAGTTGCCAAGGGTCTGGTAGTGTCTGAGAAGATGCCCAGGAGTTTGTAATGGTGTGTGCACGGCCTGGAGGTCCACGTATAGAAATAGGAGCGTCCGCTGGTCATGACCTTTCAGGATTTCTTTCACTCTGTAAGAGTCCAAATGACCACAAAAGCTTACATGACTCAACACGGCACAGTATTTGGTTCACAAATGGTTGGTGTTTCTCACCTCTCAGTGAAAAGCCTTGTTAAGTAATTCCCACTCAGCTCCCAGGCCGGCCGTTCTCCATCATGCAGGTCGAACCCACAGGCCTCTGTACCGTCACAGCTTTGGAAGCTAAAATGGTCTCCACTGCCCGTAAGCGATCCAAGGAAGCTTTGAAAGCCACGGCTCGTTGGCAGACACTCGGGCCAGCAAAAACCCAGGTGTCATTTCCCTACCATGTGAGTGCTGTAACCAGCCTGCCGGAGCCTCTCGGGGAGCGTTGGTATGTCGGGGGGCAAGCAGAGGGGCTGCCGTGCACAGATGATCGAATGTTGAAGCCCAGTGTGAATCTGATACCTGAAGCAATAGATGGTAGATGGTGATTTTAAACAGATTCTATACCAAGGTTCCTCAAATCTGCCACTGCCCTGCAGAGTTTAGCTCAAGCCCTGATCAAACCCACCTACCTGTAACTTTCTAGTAACTCTGAAAACCTTGCTCACATTAGGGTTGGAGCTAAACCTTGCAGGACAGTGGCCATCCAGGTCTTGATTCATGGAACTCCTGACTATACTAATAAATTCACTGGGTTTAACTCCAACTAAGAAAATATACTAATATTGAATATGCAATAGACAGGATAAGATCATTTATAGTAGTATATGCATAATTGTAAGTATTATACAGTAAGATTTATGCAGTGTTTTAACAAAATAGTGGCATTAGGAAAACAATAGTGGGTCTCTTACCGTCCAGTCATAAGCTGGCTGCGTAAAGGGGGAACAGATGGGCTGAACATAGTAGTTTTCCAGCTTCACCCCTTCGCCAGCCAGCTGGTCCAACACGGACGTGTGGATCTCCGAGCCATGGTACCCAATGTCATTGTAGCCTTGGTCATCCACCATCACAAAAATAATATGTGATGGAACTCGGCCCCTTTTCTTCTGTAGTATGAATTAGTCCTAGCGCCAAGCAGAAGCAAAGCACCAGCGCATCTATAATTGCAACCAAATTGCTTGTCCGTTGACCAACCTTTTGCTGACTTCCTTATGTTGACGTTCAACTTGAACCAAGCCGGATTAATAGAGCATGCTTGCTGTTATAATCCATCTAGCAGCATGAAGGTCCTTTTCCCCACTAAAGTAGATTTGGCTTTTAAAATTGTTGTTTAAAACTAGTAAACGATAAATGAAACTTGTTCTGTAGCTCTTCTCGTTTGTTAGTCTAAGGTGGCATTCTGTATGTCAGAGTAATTTTGTGAGCAGAGCTGAATTGTCTGAGAGTAAGCACTGCTGTCCTCTAACAGGACCGTGTTACATTCCTCTAGCACACCAACCAACAGGATTATTCATTTGTTTAAAATGTTATACATTGGTAAATAACAAAAAATTTATTTTATAAATGTTACAATGTTTTCACAGTTTGTAGCAGATATATACTTTTAACATTACTTTGTATACAACATATTAAGTTTCACTGTGATGGTGCATGTGAGTATTTCTTGATGGGGTAACTGTGTAGAAATATGGAAATATAATAAAAAATACAAATCATGGGGGGGAACAAATGAAGGAAATACAGTGTTGACCCCACCTGGTCAGTAAGTGTTTTACACCCAACTAATAATAGGAAGGAAAGATTCCTCCTCTCTCTCTCTCTCTCTCTCTCCCAACACACAATTTCCACCAGAAATAAACCGTGGGTGATATTGACCCAAAACAAGCATCAGTGCAGGTGAAGCAGAGTTGATGAGACAAACCTTACAATGTTGTTTTATTGATCCTTTAATTACCTCAGAATAACAGAAAGGTGTTTACGTGCTAATGAGTTCCCAGAACAGAGGCTGTGGAGGCCGACTTTCCTGTATACAGGCTAAGTGATGCTTACTGTGGAAGTGTGCATGGAAAGGACAAGCACAGATCTATTGAACCCAAAGAGAATGCAGTCAATAAAGCCTTATTAGATACACATCAATTAAATGGACAGTTCAAGTTAAACTAAAAATTCTGTCATTTATTCACCCTTATGTTGGTCCAAACCTGTATGAAACTCATTCTTCTGCTGAACACAAAAGTTGGTAACTGTTTAACAGTCTTAGTTACCATTACTTTCACTGTATGGACAGAAAATATGTCTCTGTCATAATAAGAGCATTCTCCACCCCAGAAGATCAAGTACATTTTGATTTCTCATGATTAAACACCCTTTTTTCTTTTTAAAGACATTTTCAAAAGTGTCCCCCTTCCAATCCATCCATAAAGTACGCACAAATACACACTAACATACTTGGACTGGGCTCATATTTGGAGTAAAAGTGTCAAGTTGTGAACCTTATCAGTTCAGTAAATCAAAGGAGACGCTAATGGCATTGAACTAGTGGCCTCTGAATTCTACTGAAGCCAGACGGCCACTGACAGACAACATAAATCATGTGACATTTGCGAACACAACAGCTACACCAGCAACACCTATAGATGAAAGTGAAAGGCCATCATAGGAGATTACTGCTGTAGTTATGCAGACAAAGGTTGTGAGAATTAAAATGGGGGAAACAAACAATGACACA
>NW_015512456.1:5460-8804 GCF_001515645.1 Sinocyclocheilus grahami | reverse complement strand
GTAAATTTGCATATTTCAGCTATGCAGCTGCTACAAACAAGCAGAGCAAAAAAAAAACAGACTAGTCTCTAAAGTGATTTATTTCTATAATTATGTTTCAAATCCTATCTGCTTGTTTATTGATCCAGCCATCAATTGGCCATAAAACACACCGGATCAAGAGAGAAAATACCGCTAACGGTAATTGCACGATGTACGGAACATATAACATTACATCCTTTCATGCAAATCTTGCCTTATCTATATAGACACACGGTAGCCATAACCGATTATCGCCACTATGCACAGCTGCCTTTTCTTATGCATAGCTACGCATTAGACAAACCCCTTTATTTATTTAATTAAAATTGTAATCTAGTAAGTGAAACAGTCTGTGATGAATGCCATGGTCTGAGGATGGTAGCGGAGACTCGAGTAATTTGTAAATTGCGCTAATCAAACAGATTGCAGCCTGTGGGTCTATCACAGTGCCTGCGTACTCCCTTGAGTTCATTACAGTGATGAGAGGTGGAGCGACACGGATATGCCGAGGCCACTGGCTGTGATATACCACCCACAGCATCCCCCACACATGACGCCGATCCATCATCGGATTCTCATTTACCTCCACACTTCCAACTGAGACCTGCAATGGAGTAGGCTTCAAGCAGAGCCTGGCCTTTTCAGCTGGTCAGGGAAAAGCGTCTGTGCTGTAATAGTTAGCAGAGCGATTAGAGAGGGAGGAGGCAAGGAGGTCTCAGATCAGGGTGGCTGATAGGAGCGGTGAAGGTGAGGCAAGGGTTGCCATATGGATGCTCGCGTCGCCCATCTGTCACCTCCCACCTTCCAGGCACTTCCTGGTGAGCAGGGACTACATCTTCATTATCTAAGAATGGGAATTTGCTGGCAAGCTTCTCTACTTTGGGTTGAAATGGTGGGAGGGGGCACAACAAATCCAGTTGGGCCATTGGTATAGGGTCTATATACAGAAAAAGGGGCAGATATTTTAATTCTGGAATGCACTAAACACTCATTACAGGATCCTGTGCATTTTGCAGCACTGGCTTATTTACCATCTGCGGCTTTCATTTCTTTCAGCAGCTGAGAGTCAGAAAATGGCATGGTGTCATAAAGGGGAAGCTGAGGAGGCAGTCAGCTGTGATAACTGATGTATTGACATAAGGCTTTCTCCACACAAACACACACACACTGATACCCGAGCTTTCGTGTTTAACTGCGGTGTAGGGGAAAATAGCTTTGTGGTTTGGGTGGAAAGCAACTAACAGCTTATTGTCAGCATTCCCATAATTTCTCTCTGTTTTTGCCCAAGCTAAATATAGTGAAGCACTAAATCTATAGGATGCAGTGAATATAAACTCTTGAGCAGCAGCCAAATTAATCTCAAGGGTATTTTTGTGAGTGTTTGGTGTCACCTTGTGGTCAATAAAAGTAGCATTTAAAGACTCAGGATGCAGATCAAAGAAAATGGATTAATCCTTGGAGGTAAACTTGAGAATAAACCACTGTTTGTTGCTTGAATAACTGTCTTTTTGAAGAAAATTACAACACTACACATAAAAGGTGGTTGTGGTTTTGTCAAGTGGGACCATGTTTTGTTGATCCTTTGATAGCAGGCTATTCTTGTCGAACATTATCTATCATTACTTGTCGAAATGTCCCTAATAACCAGGTGTGTTCCAACTATATTCAGTTTGTCTGTCCATAGTCCATACTGAAATGCAAAAATGGCTCATGATGTGACAGTCACACAACACAGCCAATCAGGGGTGCATTTCCCAAAAGTGTCAGTAGCCTTCTGTCATTACTAGTTCATTGATTCTTTTTCAAGAAGCCATGTGGTGCATTCAAGTTCTCTTGGGAAGATTGTGTTTATGAGTTGGGAAGTTGTAATTACAATGTCAGGTGCGTTCAAGTCAATTTAGTCAGAGCAAGATGACAACATACCATTTCTACATGCAATTCAGCTATTTTTATTTTTTTTGGTAAAACTTTAGCATACTGTTCCGTTATTAATGAAGTTACACAGGAACAAATGAGTAATGTAATATTAACATTTTAGTAACTAGTATTAACTAACAAGAAACTATAAATTAGTAAGTAATAACTCAGTAATTGCAGGTAGTTCACTATTAACTAAAAAATAACTACTTTTTTTTTTTTGGTAACACTTTATTATAAGGTGTCCTTGTTGCATATGTTACATGTACATACTATAATAACAATTAATTATGCATAATTACATGCAAGTACCCCCTAAGCCAAACCCTAATCCTAACCCTAACCACATAGTATGTAGTTAATTCATATTACTCAATACTTAAATGTATAATTACACTGTAACAAGGACACCTTAAAATAAAGTGTAACCTTTTTTATACTTCCAAGAGGACTACTAAGAACTACTATATGCAGGTTCATAATTCATTTGAATAATGCATAATATATCATTCTAAAGTAAAGATTGTGTTAACCAACTAGTAATGACTGAAGTCATTGTATGCTTTTAAGGTTTTTGTAAGGTTTTGGAAAATAAGGTTTTGTTCTGATGGATTTGGTAACACTTGAATCATTACTAGTCGGTTGCCATGATCTTCACATTAGAATGCTGCTCCAAATAATTAGTAACTCCTTCTGAAGGATTTAGTAATACTTATGTTATTACTATCCAAAACCTCACAAAAACCTCAAAAGCCTACAGTGACTGCTATGGAGTTATCATGCTTTTCACTGGATCCGAATAATTAGTAATTCCTTCTGAATTACTTGAGATCTTCACTTTAGAATTAATACATATCCATTACTCGCATAAATTTTTAACCTATATATAGTAGTTCTTAGTAGTCCTCTGGGAGGTATGAAAAAATTGTACTGATTAGTGAATAGTGAACTACCTCTATGCCCTGCCTTTCTGAAACGCGTCGATTTTTATAAAGCTCATCGGTCTGAAAAGCGAGGTGTATGCTGATTGGCCAGCTATCCAGTGCGTTGTGATTGGCTGAATACCTCAAGCGTGTGACGGAAATGTTATGCCCCTTACCATACTGTGATGCCATGTCCCGGCGTGATGAGACAACACCAATAAAACCCATTATAAACGAGGCAGTTGTTGTATCCAGTGGGGACATAATTACTGATTATAATGACTTATACTGTCTTTTTACGCATTGGGTATCGTGCCGCGTAAACATAAAACCATGTCTGCATTTGTGATCGGAGAAACGACAAACAACAAGCGCTACTCTACACTGCTCAAAACTCGCGTTTGAATAATCAGTGGCAAATCCTTTAAATATGAAAACATACTTACAGTCTGTGAGTCAGAAGCGCCGGCATTGTAGTCTACT
>NW_015512456.1:0-1699 GCF_001515645.1 Sinocyclocheilus grahami | reverse complement strand
AAATGCTTTCAGATGGACTGCAACAATTACGAGATCATAAATTCAGATCTGATAAATAGAAACATCAATTTGAGCCACTCTGCATATTAATCTTATAGTGCATGTTTGTAGTTTTTATTGTAGGAAGACTGTGCTTGCTAGAAAAAGGAAAAAATATATCTTTATTTTTTTTTGCATAGGCAAGTGTGTGTTTTGGCCTTTGTTTTAGCCTGTCACACATTTATATGGTAAGTCACGGTAAGTGAATTACTGCATTTGTGAACAAATCTATAGTGAGCACTGGGAGTAAATCACTCTATATTGTTTTTCCTTTTCTTTCTTTATGTTGGATGTTCTACTTTGATGGCAGCCAAGAGAGCTGATTTGGTCTTTCATTGCTGGGCTGACAGTAAAAAAAAAAAAAAGAAAAACTGAATCCCAGCGAAAATACAAAAAACACATTATGTTGCTGGTGTATCAAGAGATTGCAGGGGATTGAGTCCTCATGCTTAAATCGCCTCTGGTGCTTCCTGAACAAGAAAAACAGTTTGGCTGCTAAATGTGTATGCTTTCATCAATTAGCAAAACACATTTTGAAGGCATGAAGACAGAAAAGGATTAGCCTCAACACAGTTTAGATGAACAGATGAATTTGGCTTAGAGCGCCTACCGTATAATTGAGGACGAATTATATCAAGACAAGTAGACAAGCACTTGAATGGCTTTGACTAATTAGGATTCATCAGTGACCTGAAATGAGGCATGCATGGCTCTTAAATGACATCACGCCACTCTCTGTAATACTTGATTTTGATTGGTCATCACAATCAGATATTTCTTTTAATATATCAAGAGTAATTTGTTTTCACATGCAGTGTAAAATTGCTAAAATCACTATGATAATTCAGATTAATTAATGCTAGAAATATGCCATGTATATCTCATGGCTGTTGTATCACTTCCCTGTCAAAACAGAAAAGCGATAAACTAGAAAGATACAAAGAGCAAAACGAAAGAACCTTTAAATCAGATGGAAGATGTTGGATTTCAGATAAAAAAATAAATAATAAAAAAACATATATAAATTATTATTCCACACTCCAATTGATTATATTTCCTAAGGAAAAATATAGTACCAATCTAATTAAAACCATGAAAAAAAAAATTTATAAAATAAAACACCAAATTAATTCTTATTTATTTATGTATTTACTTGCATGTAATATGTAACCAAGTGTACTGTACAGGTGTGTACAGGTCATTATGGAAAATTAATCAATCATTCAATAAATAATATTATCTCATACTGATAGATTGTTGATTCTTGACTGGCCCTTTATCTTTTTCCTCCTTCTATGAAGCATGGCATGAACATAACCTCAATCATAAATGTGTTCAGTTGACGGTGAAACATGCATTAACCAAACATGACAGCTTTATGAAGCATTTATGCAACATTGTGCATGGCATGCATGATCTACTCTTTGTTTTCAAAGGCTACATCATAACTCTTTTTTCTGACTCCAACATGATATTCACTACCCAACTATACGTTCAGATTAATAAGAAAATGCATGTATAATTGATCAACTTTCAACTATAACTATAACTTTTGCAACAGGTTCGACAAAGGTGGATCTTATAAAAATAAATGTATAAAAGTATGTTTAAGATGATGTATGCATGCGCTGTATGTATTTATTTATGCAATATTTATAGC
>NW_015512455.1:7672-8810 GCF_001515645.1 Sinocyclocheilus grahami | reverse complement strand
GGGACGTTCATCGCGCTTGTGTTTCCTTAAACATCAGATGCTCACATCTGAAACAAGCCCATATCTGCTTCTGGCACAACTTCATTTGTGGAGAATCGTTTAGTTGCTGAATTCCTGGTGAAGAACTAAACAACCCATAATCCAACCAGAAGAGATACTGTTGCCATGGAAACAGGAATCATGATTTAAAAACTTGAGTTTTTGTATTCATAGAATACCTGAATGAGCTTATTTAAATTCAGTCAGATGTCAAAGTGGACATATATAGGCACATTTACTGTATAATAGTTTATCATTTAAATGTATTATCAATATATACACTACTGGTAAAAAGTTTGAAATAATTACAAAATAAAAATATTAAGTTAAAATTGTGAAATTGTGCAATGTCTTTACTGTCACTTTTGATTCATTTAATGCTTCCTTGATGAATAAAAGTATTATTTTTTACTCTTTAATCATACTTACCCAAATGAGTGTATTACTGTGTCCACACAAATGTTTCTTGAGCAGCAAATCAGCATATTAGAACGATTAAATTCAGCTTTGATCACAGTAATAAATTACATTTGACTTCATATTCACATTTACAAAACTGTTTTAAATTGCAATAATATTTCACAATTTTTACAGTAATTTTGATCAAATAACACAGCAGATCTCAGTCTGCTGATGTGGATGTGTAGAATCTGAGCTGTAGGTAGTAGTTGTGTTTGTTCACTCTGTGACAGAGCTTTATTTAGGTCAAGGTGATCCTGCATTTATCTAGAGCAGCTCGTCTGATCTACATGCAGGTGAGCAGAAATTATCATTCATCATCTTGAACATATCTGGCAGTATGAAGATCATTTTACTGCAGTAAAATGATTAGAGCATCTATCAGTAGTTTGAACTGTTTTGTCAATTAATCAAATTTGCCTTTATCTTTTGACATATATGAGGTATTTGTACCATTAAAACATCCTGCAAGTTTCATAGCTTAATGCGGTGTCCGCATTATTGCATTTATTTAATCAACCGCTACACACACACACACACTTACACACACACACACACACACACACACACACTCACTCACACACACACTCACTCACACACACACACACTCACACACACACACACACACACACACACACAC
>NW_015512455.1:0-2646 GCF_001515645.1 Sinocyclocheilus grahami | reverse complement strand
TTTAAATAGGTAGCCTATACAAAACTGAAAATCAGTAGCCTAAACACTGTGCAAACAAATAAATAAGAGACGTAGAACTTTTATTAGCAAAATGAATAAGAAAGCTTGGAGGCACGGCATAGCCTACACCTTGATGTAAAATAGAATAAATAAATTGCACAAAGTTTAAATAAAATAAAAATCAGCAAACACCGTGGAACCAAATAAACAAGAAACTAATGTTAAAAAAAAAACTTAGATAAGCGGCAAAAGTCAACAGGCTTTTCAAAATACGAAATATTTTTTAAAACAGGCGCTTTTGCATTTCGTTTCGAAACTAAATCATCCGCTATCGTCTTGTCTTTCTCTCCTCGCATGATAAATGAAATCTGATCTGTGATGCGACTGTTGTTTCGGAGCAGCCGAGTTCAGTTTTTAATTGTAGTGTCTGTTCTCTAACTGAACTAATCGAGTTTTAATACTATTAAAAAATCTAAACGACGGTGCCGCGGTGGGTAAATGATGCAACCGGTGCTGCGGCTTAACACAGGTAACACCGTAAACACCGTCTATCGCAGCAAGCCTTATTATTATTATTATTATTATTATTAATTACTGGCCAAACTCTTCACAGGGAGGATAAAGGAGACGTAAGGCCAGAGTGAATGGATTCGGTTCTGACGATGCTCTATAATGTCATAAATAGATTTTCTTGATCAGTTAACTTCTATTAGCTAAATGAAATCAGCATTTGGTGTGAGCATCTTTGTGTTTAAAGCAGCTTTAGCTCTCGGTGCACTTGAGCAGAGTTTCTCAGGAGCTTCGCAGGAGGTTTCTAGAAGCATCAGTTCTTCTGGATTGAGTCTGTCTCAGTTTGTTCTGTTTCTTCATGTGACTCCAGACAGACTGATGATGATCAGATCAGAGCTCACTGCATTATTACAATTAATGGCCAAATGAATGTTTGGAAATGTAAACTGATATTTCCTACCGACACACTACAGCAAAAGATAGAAATAACGGACGTAAAACCATTTTTAGCTGCTGGAAATACTAGTGTTCTGATTATTTTGGCCAGCGCTGTAATTACTGGCCAAACTCTTCTCAGAGAGGATAAAGGAGGCCGAGATCGAGGTCCGCTCGGTGTGATCTAACGCTCCCTCAGCTGCTGTTTGTTCTCATCTCATTACAGTGGTGTGTGTTAGTTGCGCGCCTGATGATTGCGCTCTGCTGCCGCGGCTCTGGGGCTCATGCTTGTCATCATCGATGATGTTTTTAGTGCGTGTTTCTGTGGCGCAGCGGCAGTAAATATCGTGCTGGCGCTCCTCAGACTCGGTCACACAGCGTCACAGAAGAAGAATGAGCGTTTAATGAAGAATGTGCGTCCACAGGGTGCCATAAATCCACACGAACACCGCTGAGATCTGCTCAGTATTAATGACGTGAGCGTCTGTTGAGCTGCGTTGAGATGCGCCGCGTGAAACACGAATGAACGCTTTTGCAGTTTTGAATGGAAGGCCACGTGCTTTTAAGGCGTATTATACGCATATTTCACGCGGTAAATACGTGTTGTTTGTGCGCTGATTTTAACATGCATTTAACATGTGAAATACATGTATAATATGTGTTAAGTACATGTATTGTACGTGTTAAAATGTATGTGTTTTTGAACCATTTGGCCTTCCATAGTTTTGATGTAGAGTAATAAAGCTCGTATCATTCACGTGTAAACTAAATGTTGTATTTCTGACAGCTGATTTGCACCATGTTTGTTAATATCTGGCTTTACATTTGATCGTTTTACACTGAATATCAATGCTTTATTGTAACATAAATAAAGAAATGCAGCAGATCTGTTTGATTGACTCGTGATTGTGATTCCAGCCTATTTTTCTATATTGTGTATTTTATCTTATTTTTTATATTTTAGATGGCACTTATTTTAGTTTTTAATATTACACACTTATATTTTAGATTTGTATATATTTATTTAAATTTAATGCATTATCAATTGTATATTTTAAATTACAAATATATTGTAGAATTTAATTTTTATATTAATTTGTATTTGATTTGATTTTTATTTATTGTATATTTAATTTTAATTTTTTTATATTTTATATTGCATTTATTATGTTCCATTATTTCCATTTATATATTATAATTCCCATATTTTATTTTATTTATTATTTTTGTATATTTTATTTTATTTATTATTTTTGTATATTTTATTTTAGATTTTTATTATTTTTCATATTTTGGATGTACTTTATTTTATTATTTTTACATTTATATAATTTTCATGTATCATATTTTTTATATTAAATTTACATTTGATTTTATTTGTTATTTATTGTGTGTGTGAGAGAGAGAGAGAGAGAGAGAGAGGTTTTATTTGTTTGGTAAATATCTGATTGGACACATGGTTTTTCATATATTTGATGAAGTCCAGCACAGATAAAGTGTGAATTCTGAGGCTGTGTTTCTCGAGTTTGTCTCGTCCAGATGTTGTTCTGAGAGCCAGCAGAATGTTCCAGAGCGCTGATATTTTCCAGCTGTGAGCTGCAGTGTGTTTAACATGAGGACAAGATGCTGGGCTGATGCAGTCATGATCATGTGACCGTGTGTGTGAGCGTGTGTGTGTGTGTGTGTGTGTGAGAGTGTGTG
>NW_015512454.1:7223-8811 GCF_001515645.1 Sinocyclocheilus grahami | reverse complement strand
AGATACATACACAATTAAAGTCCATTGTGAAGCACTTAGTTTGACGTTCATATTTTGATTGCTGCATATTGTCTTTAGTACTACCTATACATAAATACAACTCTGAGTTCACTAAATTATTTTCACTGTTTAGCATTAGTTTGAGGTGCAATTTTTTCGGAATAACACTGCAGACACAAAAATAAAAATAGATCAATGAACAGTGATATCTGTGCTTCCTCAATCTTAAAAAGTACTGTCAGTCCCGATCTATAGCCGCCTGCGGTCTGACCTCTGCTTACAGTCTAGTTATTGCACAGTTAACAGAACGGACTCATATGACTGCAGGGCACTGTGCCAGTTACTGAGTTTTGACAGATTGAGTTTCATCCTGTCCTTATATCTCTCTCTGTCTTTCTCTCTCTCTCTCTCTTTCTCTCTCTCGGAATACAATAACCTGAGGGTCTCGCTTAGTTGACGTCTGTATTACCCCAGTGGGGCTCTGAAAAGAAGAGCCTAGCTGTTCATGTGAACAGGATTCAGACAACATCACATTACCACCTAAGAGAATTACAGACGTGGAAACAATGATATGGAGAATGAATGGTGCCAAATTCATCCGATGTTCATTTATTAATTTATTGGATTCATTAATCTGATCACAGATCAGTTGTGCACTTTCATTCAGCGCTGCAGGAAACCGGAGAAATGTATGGACCTGAATCACTGACCTGAAAGATTACATGGATCTAATACAAAGACAAAGACAAAGTTTTCCAGACTCTGATGTAATAAATGACTATGATTACTCTGTTGTCTCTTTTTTAATTTTCCATTTTCCCCCTACACCCTCGCAGTCTACACACTCTCTCTCTTTCACACACTCTCTCTGATTGGGTGACTCTTAAATATTTAATAATTGTTGATGGAAACTGGCATCACTGAATCTGTTTTCCTGTAATAGTTGAATAGCTCTGGACAAATTACAAATGAGAAACTTTGGCAGTTATCAGCACGTCTCCGTGTTTCAGAATATGAGCTTTGGAATCAGAGTTTTCCAACATTGTTTATTTAAATTGTGAAAATGTGACAGTTTTGAAATGGTTCTGATAGATCGGAGGAGAGTAAGAGGCACAGAAAAACAGCTAGACCAGCACAGTCTCATACAGTAATTTGTAAAAGATGGCAAAATCGTATAATAAAAGGAGTTTGTCATGAGCCACTACTGTGAGGAGCAAGGAGCGAGGAACGAGGAGACGAGGAGTAAAGACTTTAATACACATCCAAGGAACCGGGAAAACACACGTAGCGGGGAAAGATGAACAATCAATACCAGATGAGGAAACTCATGGAGGAGGAAGAGCCGACGACTCCAGGGGGGGCGAAGGAGTAGGTGGCGGAGGAGGCCGGGGCGGAGACGGAGAGCCGATGAGCCAGGGTGACGGGGAGGATCCGGAGGGCCAAGGCAGAGCAGATGGTGCCGGTGACTGATGCGGAGGCGTGGATCCAAAAGGCTGCGGTGGAGCCGGAGCGACAGAGGACTGAGGAGGAGCCTTAAACCTCTGGGCTTAACTTGGGACCAGGAGCTCTCTCAGGGCTGGACGTGGGA
>NW_015512454.1:4632-6093 GCF_001515645.1 Sinocyclocheilus grahami | reverse complement strand
CACAATTTGTACAGTGCCCCAACTTTTTTGGAATTGGGTTTGTATTAATAAGCAGGAAATTAGGAGTTTAGTGAGGCAAAAGTTGTAGTTAATAGTTAGTCAATAGTGAAAATAGAGAGTGTATACGTAATTTAACATTTGTTCATATATATGTTAACATATGTTTGTGTGTTCAACATTTAAACTTAAACAGTTAAAAAGTTTCTAAATTGATACTGAGACACACCACAAGAGATGTCCAGCTAGAGCATGTTTTCATCGACTAACTATTAAAAAAAGAGTGTATATGGCTACAAGATGACATAAGGTCCCTAAAGCTGGATTCAGCACCCACATTCATATCAAAAAGTCTATTCAGCTCAAATTGATTACACATTCGCAGTCCCTTAGGGCCTAATTTACGTTAAATTGATGATGCCTTCAGCTAACAATTAGGGTTTAGTACTTTTTTCCATCTTTAAATCCATTACACAGCATTTCACAGATTTTCATCCAAAATTAGCATCAAAATGTAAAAAGGAAAAGTCTGTAGATTCTGTCTAGATCTACACATTCACTTGCAGAACTTTCTCTGCAGAACATTTCCATATGCACAACACTACCGAGAGGAATATGAACAAAAAAGGCACATTCAAAAATTCACAGTTTTAAAATGCAGCCTACATTTTCCATTTCTGGATGTTCTCTGCATGATTTGGATGTGGCTAGATACACATACTTTTTCTAAAAATTACTATCTTTTTGATATAGCCCTATCTCAAAACTATCATAAAATTCATACCTGATATTGTCAAGTTTGGACAGATATAAACAGAATCTACCAGAACAAATTACAGACAGAAAAACACTTATAGGGAGAGTGACAGGTTGCACGTTTATCTAATGAGACAAATTTGGTTACCGCCATCCTGAAGAAAATCACAGTTACACAGCTGTAAAACTGTGGCCTGGGTGGATTCAATTTATAGTGAGCGTACACACGTACACCAGCTGTGAGCTCAAATGGAATCAGTAGCAATAAACCCAGTCGTATGCATCCCGTTTAATGTCACATACTGTAACCCCTTCACTTCAGGCTGCCTCTGTCTCTCCATAATTCAGAGCATGTGTGAATTCAGAGGGATGGTAATTTCTGTAATTTCAAAGTTGTGTGTGGTAGGAGGCTGCGACCTTTAACACATGTAATTAGCATAAAAGTCTGTGTGAGTGAGGCCTCTGATCCCAGGTCAGATAGAGGGGACGTGCTGCAGTGGAGGTGGACTACATTATCTGTTTGCTGCAAGAGCATTTATTCAAAAGCCTTTTCATAGCATTGAACAGAGTGGTAGTTGTAAATCGACATGGCAAGATTTTATGAGGCTCATATTCAAAAGTGGTCAATCCAAAGCCAGAATTTGCATTCTAATGAAAATTGCAGAAAAGAAACCATTAACTATTTTGATCTGGCAACATCTTCAGGAT
>NW_015512454.1:0-689 GCF_001515645.1 Sinocyclocheilus grahami | reverse complement strand
GTAATAAACTGAGACGATGCGCATCAAAGTTTTAGTGGAAAAAAAAGAGACTTTCAAACAGTCCTCATCTCTGCCGAACAGCAGCGTTGACAGCACAAATGCTAAAAGCAGCTCCAGTTGTGGCAGCATGAGGGAGATTGAAAATGCCGGAGACGTGCTAAGTAAGGCTGATGATACACGGGGCAACTTTTTGAGCAATGTTGCCATCAATGGGAAACCAGGTGAGACACAGGGCCCACAACCGATCTAAGGTATCCAGATAGAAATTTGTTACCCATTCTCAATGGAAAAGTGCCCAAAAAGTTGCCCCGTGTATCATCAGCCTAAAAGTGCAGAGAAGCCGTGTCTATTTTGTGCACAACTTGAACAAAATACAACAGGTAAAGCTGTTAGCTGTGTGGACATTAACAATATCGTTAACAGTTCACGTTTATAATCGATACTAATATGGCTTCTTGTTAACAAGATCTTTAGTATTTGTAACGCGCTTGCCATTCAATAAAAACACAATAAGCTTTGGGCTCTGTTACCTTTTAATAATGTATCAGCTTAAAAATTCTGCCAAATTCATAACGAAATTAAAACAATAAATACCATTTTGGCACTCTTTAATGTAGCATGAATGATTGCCAGTTCAAGAGGCATGTCTGTCAGGGAACAACGAGGCTGGATTCAGGTGCGGGTTCAAT
>NW_015512453.1:8292-8811 GCF_001515645.1 Sinocyclocheilus grahami | reverse complement strand
TCAGCATTGATTTGTTATTATGATGAATAACATTAATGTTCACTATATATGCTATTTGGTGTTTAAGAAAGAACTGTTCATGTCTCGTGATCCTGTAGCACATCTGTTCCACACACAATCGCTATTGAAGCCTACTGTGAAACATCCTGCAGTGGTAATACTTTACATGTAACCTCACCAAGGGTGTAGGTTTGATTTTTGGCATTTGTGGGGATCAAAATAATTGCTAGTGACAATTTAGTAGTGTCTGATATTTTTAGGGACATGTCATCGTGTTTCTACTAATACCTACACCCTTGAGAATCATAAGAGATGTCAAACATTGGTTCTCTCCTTAAATATGAAGAGGGTAAACAACAGATTAATAAGCTTAGGGGCACGGACAGCAAATTCCTGACTGTTACATTCTACATTGTTCTTTTTTTTTGTTATAGATTGATTTGATAATAACTTCTCTATTCTACTTCTGGCTCTCTCGTGCGTCCCTCTTTTTATAATATATTTATATAATATTTGTTA
>NW_015512453.1:3494-4755 GCF_001515645.1 Sinocyclocheilus grahami | reverse complement strand
AATACTGAATCCCTGACACTTTTCAGGTGACAGCTGAAAACTCATATCTTTTGACGCTACTTTACTTCATCCTAAAAAAAGAAGAAAAAAAAACTTTTTCTTTATCATTCCTTCCCTTTCTAGCTTGTACTTATGTGAACAATGCCTGAAACTTGGTATTATGAGCACTTCCTGTGTCTGTTTGCCTTTAAGAAATCACTTTATGTATTCCCCAATTGTAAGTCGCTTTGGATAAAAGCATCTGCAAAATCACTAAATGTAAATGTATTTGGATTACGATTGTGGATTACCCTTATTAAAGCTGCGTTTGGAACGTCAACCCATGTCTTGGAGCAGTTTGTGACACAAATACACTTTATTTAATTTTCATTGTGTTTTTTTTTAGTATTTTATATTATTGTTCAAATAATCCCGGGGGGCAGATTGGACATCTTTGTGGGCTGTATGTTTGACACCCCTGATCTACATTGTATACAATATCTAGTGAATCCAAATTGATTCTGCACTCAATTTCATGGCCATTACCTATAAAACAAGACAGTGAAAGACAACACACATGACAGTGTGATGCTGTGTGTCTCTGTGTCTTCAGTCTCAGCTGATTGTGTGACTGTGACGTCTCTGTAGCGGCTCCTTATTCACCATCAGCTGATCCTGAGGAAACTGGACTGACGTATAAATACTGAGAGTCCTACAATAAACACACAGACAGTCACATATGAGTATGAGACATTACTGCTGTCACATCACATCAGCAGATCCATTTCAGAAAAACACAGTATGTTCATATTACAGCCAGATATATGAATAAACAACTGATCAGAGCTTAATAACAGTGAATGATCAACAACTCTCTCTTTATCACTTACACACAGAGATGAAAATATTCATTTATTTATAGATCATCACAGAATTAAACAGTTTAAAGTACAGAGACTTAAGTGGAGCTAAATTATTATCTTATATTCTCCAGTTACACACATAAGAGGCCTGTTGCAAAAGTTTGGACATTTTAAAAGATTTAAAAATCAATATACGCACAATAGTACATTTTCTCCCGTTTATAATGTGGATCATCTTTCAGATCAGAGAGTAACTTCACTCCTGAATCTCCTAGTTTATTCCCAGAAAGATCCAGTTCTCTCAGGTGTGAGGGGTTTGATCTCAGAGCTGAAGCCAGAGCAGCACAACCTTCATCTGTGACGCCACAACTCCACAACCTGTAGAGAACAATGACAGAATGTGAATTGTAGTCCAAGTG
>NW_015512453.1:0-2848 GCF_001515645.1 Sinocyclocheilus grahami | reverse complement strand
TTTACAGTGAGGATCCTCCAGTCCAGCACAGAGACGCTTCACTCCCAAATCTCCTAGTTTATTCTGAGTCAGATCCAGTTCTCTCAGGTGTGAGGGGTTTGATCTCAGAGCTGAAGCCAGAGCAGCACAACCTTCATCTGTGACGCCACAATCACTCAACCTGTAGAGAACAATTAGTTAGAAACGTTATTAATCCCTTTAAGGGGAAACTCATTTGCCATCGTTATACAATACAAACAACACAATAAATTATTAAACAACAACACAACATAATCAGTCCATCAACAACCCCTTTGCCACCATTGTACATTACAGGCGACACAATAAGTGACAACAATAAACACAACCACATTATTAATCCATACACCAGTTACATCACTTCGCTAAAATACCTGACAGCGGTTGAAATAAAAGACCTTCTAAAACTTTCTGTAGAACACGGAGTCATTACTAATCTCCCACTAAATTAACTCTTAAATCCGCTAAAAGTACCTTTAACTGGATGTCGTTCAAAGTGCAAAATCATTTTCAATTTTGCCCTTGTTCTCTTTTCCACAATAACCTCAAGAGAATCAGGAATAAAACCAATAGTTGAACCGGCCTCACACTCTTCACTCTCTCAGATCAGATCAGTTTAGCAGTGAATCCATTAGTAAAGAGAAAGTACAAATCAATGTGTGATGCATCATTGGCCTGAGATTTAAAATGTCAAATAACAAAAAACATGATTATACAGTAAATCATTTAAAGCCTCATTCAAGAAAAATAAATAAGATTTCTTTACTGCACTGTCAACATTTTTAACCAAATTGTCCGTCTTATGTAGACATTCATACAAATCTGTTTAATCACACTATTCATTACACAGCTTATCTTTATAGTGCTATTTTGAGCTGTATTAATATGTATGGAGTACTGGTGTGTGTGTGTGTGTGTGTGTGTGTGTGTGTGTGTGTTTCTCCTCCATCACCCAAGAATAGCAAAACCTGAGATCACCTACACTGTGAGATATTATTTATAGTTTATGTAAATTGTGGCAGATAGTACTTACACCTCAATGTATTGCAGTGCTTTACAAAACAGTACGTAATAACATATTCTTTATATGATTCTATTCATTATAAACAGATACTGCCTTCTAGTGTCCTTACTTGTGTCTATTCCTAAAGACACCACATACTGTCCTTACTCTCCCACTTATCTGACTGGTTTCTTTAGTAATTTTGTCTGCTAACAGTCAAGCCTTTGCTAACAAGATGGGCTATTAGTACTTAGTGTAAACAGACAATCAGTTTAAAGGTGTTGCTAATGCAGAAACAGCTTTAACATGAACACAGAAGTCCACACATGTACAAGAAACAAAGCCACACAATGTTTTACTTTCTGTATCTCTGTATCTTGATTAACAGTTGTCTCGTCCAATCAATAGTAAGTATTCCATTCACAAACAATACCTAATTTTTACATTTAGTCTGACTTACTGTGTTTTCAGACTTTTTTGGGTAATTTGTTTTTCACTTCACAAATATTTTACAGTGTATCATATATAATCTTACCACAGTATCTCCAGTTTACAGTGAGGATTTTGCAGTACATCAGAGAGAAGATTAACTGAATCTCCTAGTTTATTCCCAGACAGATCCAGGTGTCTCAGGTGTGAGGGGTTTGATCTCAGAGCTGAAGCCAGAGCAGCACAACCTTCATCTGTGACGCCACAATCAACCAACCTGTAGAGAACAATGACACACTCTTCACTCTCTCAGATCAGATCAGTTTAGCTGAGAATCAATTAGAAAAATAAAGTACAAATACAAACACAAAACACAATAACATGTTTGATGGATCATTAGACTGAGCTCTAAAATGTCACAGAACAAAAATATGAGCCTCATTTAGGAAAGATAAATAAAATTACTTTGTTGCACAATCTCAGAGGTTTAAAGGGGTCATGAACTGAGAAACCAAAAATCCCTTGATCTTTTGACATAAGAGGACATTGTACTATAAAAACATCCTGTAAGTTTCAGAACTCAAAACTTTGTCATTAGTCTAAAAACAGCTTTTATTGAAGCCAGTCTGACAAAACGATAGCCTGAGGAATGTTCTACTCTATGATGTAATAGTGTGGATAAGCACCGCCTCCACAGAAGAAGATCGACATCACTGCCTGTTTAGCTCCGCCCACCGATTCACACATACAGTGTTTACGAGAGAGACAAACATGCAGGTCTATGCAGAAACCCAACGATAAACATGCTCTGAAGACAAGAAGATGCTGTTCAGTGCCAAGCTGTGGAAAAAACAGTCTTTGCCCTTGCCTTCCTTCTGATCCCAATGTTAGGAAAGAGTGAATTAACTTTATTTTTAATGAAGATCCAGACCGCGTCAGTAAGAAATCTGTCTTTTCTTCACTTCAGTTAAACAAGGCACAATTCGATGCAATATTTTCTGAAAGATCGAAACTAAAAGATGATGTTGTGCTGACTATATTGGATCCGATGTGGCACCACACAAGTGTGAGTAACTGTTTGTATTACGTGATCACTATTGCTTTGTCTCTTCTTACAGATTGTTTGATATGTATTGAGATATTTATGTTATTTATGTGTTTTTGACCTAAAATCACAGCAGCGTCCATCTGTGAAGGATGAAGACTGTAAAACACACAACTATTAGCCAATCACAGCAGTGGGTGTTTACTTCTGAGTCTACAATCCTCCACATCTATTCAAACAGAGCGTTCTGATGAGGGCGTCAAAAACAGGACCGAAAATAACGTATTATTTCTAAATTATGTTTTTTTATGTAAAAATCTTGACAACATTATAAGTGGACCTCAGAGAACAGT
>NW_015512452.1:8501-8811 GCF_001515645.1 Sinocyclocheilus grahami | reverse complement strand
GTTCAAATCAAATTTTGATGCTTGTTATTATCTCATAATTAATTTTTTGAGACTTTAGCCTGGATTTCACAGACAGGGTCACAAATGTCAGAATTCTGAGTTTATATCTCGCAAATTCAGAATACATTTTTCTCAGAATTGGGAGACATAAACAACGCAATTTCAAGATATAAACTCACATTTGTGAGATATAAACTCACAATTGCAAGAAAAAAGTCAGAATAAATAAAATAAAAAGTTGCAATAACATTTTTACTATGGCAGAAACAGGATTCCATACAAAAGAAGTAACATTTTTTTAAGTAAAATT
>NW_015512452.1:2441-4519 GCF_001515645.1 Sinocyclocheilus grahami | reverse complement strand
GCTGCTTTGTGACAATATTTATGATCATTATAATTACAAATTTTAAATAATTACAAATATTTTATTGATGTATTTATTCATATATTATACATATATAAAAATAAATTAGGACGTGTATGCCTTGCCAGGAAATCATCATATTTTATAGCCCCCGACTATGTTGTTCATATAGTCAACTTTGAAATTTAAGAGGAACGGGAAACACACGAGGGGAGGGGTACTTCTCACAAAACCAAAATAATCTTTTAGCACCTTGTGTGTGTCAATGTGATCAGCATTGCAGTGGGGACACCAAATACTTGGCACATTGTCATCAGACTTTATCTAATTAAGAAGAAATCCCCAAAGTCTCGTTCAGATATCACCAAACCGCACACATGGCCATCTGAAGACGAGATAGCTCTGGGGGCACTTATGAGAGAAAGCCTTACATTTGGGAAACACACGTCTGGAGCGGCTTCAGTGCCAGTGTGTTTGAGATAGTCCGCCCAATCGAAGTCTTGGGACTCAAAACCTGACAGAAAATGGGACATCAAGAAAAACCAAATGAGATTATTATTTTTCAATGTTTTTTACTAATTTCATTCTCTGATGCAGCAGTGCAAATGCTTTGGCAATACAAATACATACCACACTGAACTGAAAATAAAACTGAGATAAGAGGCAAACAGCATTGATAAAGACTCGTATTAAGTTAAAAATGAATTTAATAGAGCAAAAATCCCATTAACACTGTCACACCCACCTTGTGGCCTCTCCAGTCCAACACCATTCTTCAGACACCACTGCACTGGCTGGATGCCCGGTGAGTCAGCGTGACACACCACGCAAGTGGGCGTGGCTTCAGGTGTGGGGTTATCAACTGTGATCTGAAAGTAGTAATCATTATAGACCTGCAGAACAGAGAGACATGTGTGAGAGAGAGAGACTGATGTCAGGGTAGGTGACTAGTAATTATAGATGAAGGTAACTAGCATAACCCTTCATCTAGTGTGTGTGTGTGCGTGTGTGTGTGTGTGAGAGAAAAAGCGTACTTTAGTTACAGAGACGGGGCAGATGTGGAAGGGTTCTTTGGGTGATACCATTTCAAGCTTCATTCCTGCCCTGAAGGAGTGTGTGTGTAGGTCAGCATGATCCTGGAACACACACACACATACAGATATCAGTTGTGAAAGTTATCAAGAGCTTTGTGTAAAATAATGCCCCATTGCTCCAACTTCCCCAAAACACACACGCACACACACATACACACACCTTGAAGACCTCCAGTGGAAGGGGACTTTTCAAGGCTTTGGCTGTGGCTTCATCTAAAGCTTCAGTCCATTCTGAGCTGCTCCTCAAATCACACAGATCTGAAAGAGAAAGAGAGAAACACAAGCTCATCCATCCACCTATTTATTCACCCAACTATTCATCCATCCATCCATCCATTTATTTACTCAACCAGCTATATATCAATCCATCCATCATCCATACTGTTCATACAAATATTTATTCATCCAACTATCCATCCATTCATCATCCATCCACATATTTACAGTATTCATCCAACCATCCTCCACCTACCCATCCATCCATCTCTCCATCCATTAAAATATTTATTTACCAACTATTTATCAATCGATCCATCATCCATCCAGTTATTCATCACTCCATTCATTCCTTTAACCAAATATTATTCCAGTTATCATTAATTTATCAATTCATCTAAAGTGTTTTATCTATTCATCCATCCAGTTATTCATCCAACCTTCCCTCCATCCATCAATTTAACCAACTATTCATCCAATTATCCATCCATTTATCTAACACATCAAATCTATACATTTTTTTCATCCATCCATCTGTCCAAATATTTATTCAACCAAATATTCACCCATCTGTCCATCCATTTAAGAATTTTTTCATCCAACTGCCCATCCAGTTATCCATCCATTTATATATTCATCAGGTTTTCATCCATCCATCCGTCCATCCATGCATCCATCCAGTTATTCATCCAATCAACCAAGTATTTATTAAACTATTTATTAAACCACTATCTATCTATCTATCTATCTATCTATCTATCTATCTAT
>NW_015512452.1:818-1650 GCF_001515645.1 Sinocyclocheilus grahami | reverse complement strand
TATATTACATAAGCCTATCTGACAGAAAGGCAAGATCACGAGAGAACATGTCTGAACAAGTTATTTTGAATTTATTTGCAAGGTTTCCTTTAGGGAAATGTGAATTCAGATCCATGATAATTAGAGTGTGGAAGTCAGACAGGCTGCACAAAGAACTTGGCAATTGTGCAATGGAACAATTTGCATACGGGAGGGGAAGCCTCAAGAAAAATGTAAAAGCATGTCTATGAACTGCACTGCTTTAACTCAAAACTTTGAATGGAAAAAAAGTAGAGAACATGGTTAATCTATCATTTAATTCACACTGTTAATTTAATCAACACTGGCTATATTTTAGAGTCTAGTTTAGTCACTTTAGACCGATCAAATACAGGTTCATACTCTCACCTGTGGGTGGTTTGATTGATAGATTATTCTCTTTGGCCCAACCCAGGGGGCGGAGCCTGGTGTCAAGGTAGAACATCCACATATCGTAGGCGGGGTCATTTAATCCAACATAGCTGAGGCATAAACGTCCACCGATGTTACTCTGGACTCGTGCTGCCCAGTACACGTTGGGTTCAAATGCATCGCGCACCTCCAAAATACAGCCTACGACAATCAGATCCACTGTGTTTTTACCTCTTAACGGCTAAGATGAGAGAAAGAGAGAGACAAAGAAATAATATTATTCAAGTAAATCATATAACAACAATTAGGAAATTAACAGTGAAAGCATGATTCTATGCTGCCTTTGAACCCTCCTAAGAAACTTCTACTTAAGAGTCTGGAGAAATGATTCTATGTGATATGCATAACTTTGGGTTGAAAAGATGGATGCACTGGACAATTT
>NW_015512452.1:0-692 GCF_001515645.1 Sinocyclocheilus grahami | reverse complement strand
TTTTTCATATTTAATATTGTCTTGCAATCACGGACCATGATGGCAAATCATTGTCTGTATAGTTTTGTTGAGCAAGCCTGTCACATGATCATTTACACATCTATTGCAGTCTTGTTTTCATTCATGTGAAGTTAAATATGTCGTCCACACTGAATAAGGCCCATTCTAATATTCTTTTGGCCATGATTCAGTGGTTCTCAATAATTTTGTAGCTAATAAACAGAATTGTGGTATTTGGTGCAAATTTATCTGTCACTTGTTAATATGGCTAATACTACAGTAATAATAATATTTGGCACAGTGTTTGTTCCATGTGTAGGACTGGTAATATATATGGTGTTTGGCACTTCTGCTGTAGATGCTTTAGGCACTCACAAAAATGTTCATTGTTAATGTTAAGAACAGTTACTTTTGTACACTAAACTTTTGTACCACTTTTGTACAAAAGACATGAGTGTAGACATAAAGACAAATGTCATTCTCACCCCTTCAAGCAGGTTTGCCGGTGCTGTCCGTGAACCTGTGAGCTCTTTGATTAGAAACTCAGTCCAGTCACTATTCTTCTCTTTAATAGCTGAAATAGATGAAGAAAGAGTGTAGAGTTTTGCACTATAGAAATTCAAATTCACATACAATTCCTTACTTTTGTGCCTGGAATTATGTTGCTGTTTGATAGTATCTACCATGTGTGC
>NW_015512451.1:8508-8812 GCF_001515645.1 Sinocyclocheilus grahami | reverse complement strand
TTGTCTTCTGAATATGACCTTGTTAGTTATATCGTAACACATACAAATTATATATATATATATATATATAGTACTTCACTTCCTGTTTCAACGCTATTTGGTTTCGGTTTCATTGTCTTCTGAATATGACCTTGTTAGTTATATCGTAACACATACAAATTATATATATATATATATATATAGATAGTGGTGTGAAAAAGTGTTGGCACCCTTCCTGATTTCTTATTTTTTGCATGTTTGTCACACTTTAATGTTTCAGATCATCAAACTAATTTAAATATTAGTCAAAGATAGCACAAGTGAT
>NW_015512451.1:0-4436 GCF_001515645.1 Sinocyclocheilus grahami | reverse complement strand
TTAGTATGTTTGTTAGTATGTGAGTTAGTATGTTTGTTAGTATGTGAGTTAATGTTTGTTAGTATGCGAGTTACTAGTGTTTTAGTATGTGAGTTAGTATGCGAGATAGTATGCGAGTTAGTATGCGAGTTACTTGTTTTAGTATTTTTGTTAGTATGCGAGTTAGTACGTTTGTTAGTATGCGAGATAGTATGTTTGTTAGTATGCGAGTTACTTGTTTTAGTATTTTTGTTAGTATGCGAGTTAGTACGTTTGTTAGTATGCGAGATAGTATGTTTGTTAGTATGCGAGTTACTTGTTTTAGTATTTTTGTTAGTATGCGAGTTAGTACGTTTGTTAGTATGCGAGATAGTATGTTTGTTAGTATGCGAGTTACTTGTTTTAGTATTTTTGTTAGTATGCGAGTTAGTACGTTTGTTAGTATGCGAGATAGTATGTTTGTTAGTATGCGAGTTACTTGTTTTAGTATTTTTGTTAGTATGCGAGTTAGTACGTTTGTTAGTATGCGAGATAGTATGTTTGTTAGTATGCGAGTTACTTGTTTTAGTATTTTTGTTAGTATGCGAGTTAGTACGTTTGTTAGTATGCGAGATAGTATGTTTGTTAGTATGCAAGATAGTATGCAAGTTAGTATGCGAGTTACTTGTGTTTTAGTATGTGAGTTAGTATGTGAATTAGTATGTTTGTTAGTATGCGAGTTAGTATGTTTGTTAGTATGTGAGATAGTATGCAAGTTACTAGTGTTTTTAGTATGTGAGTTAGTATGTTTGTTAGTATGTGAGATAGTATGCAAGTTACTAGTGTTTTTAGTATGTGAGTTAGTATGTTTGTTAGTATGTGAGATAGTATGCAAGTTACTAGTGTTTTTAGTATGTGAGTTAGTATGTTTGTTAGTATGTGAGTTAATGTTTGTTAGTATGCGAGTTACTAGTGTTTTAGTATGTGAGTTAGTATGTGAATTAGTATGTTTGTTAGTATGTGAGTTAATGTTTGTTAGTATGCGAGTTACTAGTGTTTTAGTATGTGAGTTAGTATGTGAATTAGTATGTTTGTTAGTATGTGAGTTAGTATGTGAGCTAGTATGCAAGTTAGTATGCAAGTTAGTATGCAAGTTACTAGTGTTTTAGTATGTGAATTAGTATGTTTGTTAGTAAGCGAGTTATTATGTTTGTTAGTATGTCGCTACCAAAGCATTACTGTCACTACCGAAACATGGGATGTTTTCTCAGAAATAAAGTATACTGAATTATCAACTAAGCTGTTATGATAGCTTTTGGTTCAATGTATATTCAAACTAATGAACCCTTAACTTTGAAATCAGTTTGATCAACGTTATGCCTTTTACAAAGAACAAATTGGATTCAAAATTACACTTGAAATATTGTTAAAAATGTAACTGTTATTGATTTACCTCTGGAAAAAAAAATAGCAAAAAAATATATTTACAATAAATAAATATATTTTTTGGAAAAAACGGGTTTTAACCAATTCTGGCCCATATAGATGTAATTAAGAATTAGATTTTGCTTAAAGTCAGTGCTATTACTGTTAATTAATAAATTAAAACTATTCAAAAATGTTTTGGTAATTGAAATAGAGCTGAAATAAATATTAGATTAAAAAAAACCCCCAATGAAATAGGTTTAAGGACTAAAATTGAAATTAAGCAAGATAAAAAAAATGACAAAAGCACATAAAATTAGTAACAAATAATATGTTAAATGAAATATTAATAAATACTATATCATATAAATAATGGCAAAATAACACCGCTTAAAGTAAATTATTATTTTCAATTAAACACATTCCCATAAAAAACCCCTGAAAAGCACACCGAGCTGGTTTGTGTTTCTGTGGAAGACAGAGGCAGCCCACAGAACCGCATTCACTTAATATCTTTATACATCAGCACTACGTAATCATGTGACTCTGACATCAGATTCACTCGCCTTTATGTCGTCCAGCTTGTACTCTAATAGGCTCTCTGGCTCTCCAAGCCCCGCCCACTCATCGTCCGCTCCGCCGTCATTGGCTGGGCTGTCCATGATGACCTCGAAGAAGACCATCTTCTCGGAGAACCTGCTGAAGTTGTTGTCGAAGCAGATCTGATAGTCTCCCGCCTCCGTGGGCTCCACCCTGAAAACAGCGGACCAATCACACGCGAGTAAGTCATCTAGCGCATGTTTACACCGCAAAACAATAGAAAGCAGCAGCTGAATGGTGTGAACGGCCCAACACTTTATATGTGACAGGAGGACCATAGTACAGTAATGTATGATAATACCATGGTATTTATCACACGTACATCTCAGAGACGTCTGCAAGACGTATGTTTAGAGTGCTTGCTCATCTGCAGTACGTCTATAGGAGGAGGTTTCCCATCAGATGTCAAATAGACGTTTAGAAGATCTGTTTATGATTTAGAATGCATGTGTTAAAGACCTCTATCAGATGTTTGGACACAGCAGATGCTTTCCAGATCTTTAGCAGAGCTCTTGCAGACGTGCGTGTGCTATCTGGCCAATTAACGCACCACGGTATGGTTTCCCAAATGAAATGTCTGAGCGAGATGAGAGCACTCACATGTGAACGCCGTCAGAACGGCGAAACTCGGAGACCAGGTGGATTGCCTGAGGAGAGACGATGGAGAAATCCACATCCATACCTGCTCCGGCGATCACCTGCACAAACACAACGCCATAGTGACCGCAGTTTAACTCTGCCACTTCTAAAACAATCAGAGTATCTTTCCATTAGGTTTGCCTTTGCTAACATCACGAGAGCGTTACTTCTGAATAGTGACTTCCCTGACAGCACACGTACATCTCAGAGACGTCTGCATTACATCTGCAAGACGCATCTTTAGAGTGCTTGCTCATCTGCAGTACGTCTATAGGAGGAGGTTTCCCATCAGATGTTTAGAAGATGTCTTTAAGATGTTTATGATTTAGAATGCATGTGTTAAAGACCTCTAGCAGATGCTTTCCAGATCTTTAGCAGACGTACATGTGCTGTCAGGTGTATAAAGGTTTTCATATCGTTTAGAGAACCTCGCCAGAGCGTCCTCCGTCATCTGTGTTTGTGTGTAACGTTACATATCTCAGAGCTCGCGCTGTAACGTTACCTGGTACTCGATCTCGATGCTGCCGTTGCGAACAGCGCTCTGGTAGAAACACTCTTTGCTGGCAGCTGGCAGCAGAAACGTGAACTCGCTGTCGGTGGGACTGAACGCGGTGACGGCGCCGATGAGCAGCGCGACGCATCCGAGCAGAGACGCGTCATGCATGCTGTAACTCAGCGGAAGAGCGCTTTAAACAGCGCGTGTAACTGCGTCCTGCAGCGGATGTGTTCCGCTTCCGTAGCGCAACTGTTGCTGCTGCGCTCAGCCAATCAGAGCACACCGAGTGTCCGCGCTGCAGCCAATCAGCGCGCAGGGACGCGTGTTACACATAAAACCATGTCATCGAAACCATAGACATATAAATACCTAGACGCCTCATTGGCCGCTGGATCGTACGTCAACGTCGCCACCATCTTGGTGCGGGCATCTTTTCCATCATTCTCATAAGTGGACTCGAGAAAATGCCTCAGTCGTGTGCTGCTTGGGGCTGTACAAACCGCCGTACAATTGAAAATAGGTCTCGGGGAATTACTTTTCACAGGTAAGACTGAAAAGTTGTTGACTGACACTGATCTGGTTGTATTTGGTCATTAAAACATTATGTTGACACAACTTGACAGTAATTGACGTCGGAGTCAGACTTAATAGCTAGCGACATAGCTATTTAGCTGCGAGTCTAGGAAACCAGAAATGTTACATTCTTTCTTATATAGATTTAGCGTATGGTAAATTATATATCATAAACTAAATTGCCCGTAATCGAGATATTCATTTATATTGCTGTTTTTTTCTCAAAACGAATTCTTGTGCCAACCTACTCGTTTCGGCTAAGTAGTATGAATCTAATTTAACGTTAACCGTTAGTAGTTGGCTAGCTGACGTTAGCTAACTCTTCTCACACATTGAAGGTTTCCCAAAAACAAAGAGTTGAGGAGGCAGTGGGAAGTAGCTCTAAGAAGAGAAGGTTTTTCCACAAGCGAGTCCTCCGTGCTATGCAATGAACGAAATTAACATTACTCAAAATATTTTCATTCTTTTCTCTAATAGGACCACCCCTATGCAGTGCCTGCATCTCCCACTGGTCTAAAGACCAGACTCCGTGAACACCTTTGACAGGACAGGTCCAATTGAGAGGATTAGGGATGGAGCTAAACCATCGATCTTCAGCTTTCGCCCTCATCTACAAAGAGCAGTAGATGAGGATTTGACTGGATTCAACACTGGATTATAAGGATTTGATAGCTTGTCATTAAATTGTGACATATATTTCATATTTATTTTAGCCTGTGGCAACCAGGAAAGCAGAGGCCTTCGA
>NW_015512450.1:5033-8812 GCF_001515645.1 Sinocyclocheilus grahami | reverse complement strand
TGTGGCAGACTGTGAAAGCGAAGAAATGCAACACAGAGACATTTGCGGGAGATATTATTTCCTGTGCATTGCTCTATTGAGTTGTTAGACATTGTGGTGCTGTGAAGAAAAATTTCACTGCATATATTTTGTTCCCCCTAGAGTATCTTCCAGAACTGGCAGTTTAAAGGTGTAGTTCACCCAAAAATAAAAGGTTGTTGAAAATGTACTCACCCTCTGGCCATCCAAGATGCAGATGAGTTTGTTTGTTCATCAGAACAGATTTGGAGCATTACATCACTTGCTCACCAATGGATCCTCTGCAGTGAATGGGTGCCGTCAGAATGAGAGTCCAAACAGCTGATAAAAACATCACAATTATCATCACAAGTAATCCACACATTTGTTTAAAAAAACCATAATAATGCTTTCTCCAGTAAAAAAAGTCCTCCAAAGAAAGAGTTTTTCTTCACAGGAGTCCACGTTAACTGATGTAATTGATGGACTGGAATGGTGTGGATTATTGTGATGTTTTTATCAGCCGTTTGGACTCTCATTCTGACAGCAACATGATGCACCGAGATTTTTCAGTACACTCAACAACTGTCTTAATAAATGATTCATGCTGCAATGCATGCTGGGTGCTCACAAGCCCTTATGAAAACAGCAACTGTTTTGTTTGTTTAGACCTCTCAGACAACAAACAGACTTGTTAGGACAATATTTGTGCAAACACTGTTTGTCTAACATCAGAATCAGAATCAGAATGAGCTTTATTGTCAGGTATGTTTACACATACGAGGAATTTGTTTTCGTGACAGAAGCTCCACAGTGTAACAGAATGACAGTGACAGAACAAAAAACACAGATAATATAAATAAAAAAATAAATAGAACAAGTAAATAAGGAATACAAATATACAAATCGACAATTGTATGTACAGGTATATAACAATAGACAGTTGTATGTACAGGTATATTATGTGCAAATTGAAATGTAGACTGAGTATGTGTGTTAGATAAATAAGTGTATGAGTGAATAAATAGTGTGTGTTCCACAGTTATTGTCAAGTGTTCATGAGATGGATGGCCTGAGGGAAGAAACTGTTCCTGTGTCTGGTCGTTCTGGTGCTCAGAGCTCTGGAGCGTCGACCAGATGGCAACAGTTCAAAGAGGGAGTGTGCTGGATGTGAGGGGTCCAGAGTGATTCTGCCAGCCCTTTTGCTCACTCTGGACGAATACAGTTCTTGGAGAGAAGGGAGGGTTATTCCAATGATTCGCTCATCAGTCCGGACTACCCTCTGTAGTCTTCTGAGGTCAGATTTGGTAGCTGAGCTGAACCAGACAGTTATTGAAGTGCAGAGGACAGATTCAATAATGGCGGAGTAGAACTGTTTCAGCAGCTCCTGTGGCAGGTTGAACTTCCTCAGCTGGCAAAGGAAGTACAACCTCTGCTGGGCCTTTTTCACAATGGAGTCAATGTGAGTGTCCCACTTCAGGTCCTGAGAGATTGTGGTGCCCAGGAACCTGAATGACTCCACTGCAGTCACAGTGCTGTCCATGATGGTGAGTGGGGGGAGTGCAGAGGGGTTTCTCCTGAAGTCCACGGTCATCTCCACAGTTTTAAGCATGTTGAGCTCCAAGTTGTTGAGACTGCACCAGACAGCCAGCTGCTCGACCTCCTGTCTGTAAGCAGACTCGTCACCGTCCTGAATGAGGCCGATGAGTGTGGTGTCGTCCGCAAACTTCAGGAGCTTGACAGAGGGGTCTTTAGAGGTGCAGTCATTGGTGTACAGGGAGAAGAGCAGTGGAGAGAGAACACAACCCTGAGGAGCTCCAGTGCTGATCGTACGGGTGCTGGATGTGTATTTTCCCAGCCTCACTAGCTGCTGCCTGTCTGTCAGGAAGCTGTTGATCCACTGACAGACGGAGGTGGGCACGGAGAGCTGAGATAGTTTGGGCAGGAGGAGGTTTGGGATGATGGTGTTAAAGGCCGAGCTGAAGTCCACGAACAGGATCCTCACATAAGTCCCTGGTCTGTCTAGATGTTGCAGAACATAATGCAGTCCCATGTTTACTGCATCGTCCACAGACCTGTTTGCTCTGTAGGCAAACTGAAGAGGATCCAGCAAGGGTCCAGTGATGTCCTTCAGGTGGGCCAGCACCAGTCTTTCAAAAGACTTCATGACCACAGACGTTAGAGCCACAGGTCTGTAGTCATTAAGTCCAGTAATTTTGGGTTTCTTTGGGACGGGGATGATGGTGGAGCGTTTGAAGCATGAAGGGACTTCGCACAGCTCCAGTGATCTGTTGAAGATCAGTGTGAAGATGGGGGCCAGCTGGTCAGCACAGGATTTCAGACAGACTGGTGTAACACAGTCTGGGACCTGGTTCTTTTCTCATTTTCTGCTTCCGGAAGACCTGGCGCACCTCTTCTTCGCTGATCTGAATTGCAGGTGTGGGGGAGAGGGGGGTTGCTGGAGGTGTGAATGGTTGTGTGGAGAGGTGTTCAGAGCGGGTGTGGGGTGTCTTTTCAAACCTGCAGTAGAACTCGTTCAGATCGTCTGCCAGGTGTTGATTCTCCACAGTGCTGGGGGATGGTGTCTTGTAATTGGTGATTTCTTTTAGACTTTTCCACACTGATGCCGAGTCACTGGAAGAGAATTTAATCCTTATTTTTTCTGAATAATTCCTCTTTGCCACTCTGATCTCCTTTTCCAGTGTGTATTTAGCCTGTTTATACAAGACATTATCCCCCTTCCTGTGAGCATCTTCTTTGGCCTGACGGAGCTGTCTGAGTTTTGCAGTGAACCATGGTTTGTCATTGTTGTAAGTTAAGTGAGTCCTGGTAGGAATGCACATGTCTTCACAGAAACTGATATAAGATGTTACAGTCTCTGTGAGCTCGTCCAGATCGGTGGCAGCAGATTCAAAAACGCTCCAATCAGTGAGGTCAAAACAAGCTTGTAAATCCTGCTCTGCTTCATTAGTCCATCTTTTTACAGTCCTTAATACAGGTTTAGCTGATTTCAGTTTCTGCCTGTAGGTCGGTATAAGATGAACCAAGCAGTGATCAGAGAGCCCCAAAGCTGCTCGTGGGACAGAGTGATATGCATTCTTTATTGTGGTGTAACAGTGATCCAATATATTACTGTCTCTGGTGGGACATGTGATGTGCTGTCTGTATTTTGGCAGTTCACGGGAGAGATTGGCTTTATTAAAGTCCCCGAGAATGATTAAAACAGAGTCCGGGTGTTGTTGTTCTGTGTCTGTGATCAGATCAGTGAGTTTCTGTAAAGCGGAGCTCACGTGTGCTTGCGGAGGAATGTAAATACTGATGAGAATGAACGAGCAAAACTCCCGCGGCGAATAGAACGGCTTACAGTTAATGAAGAGCACTTCTAGATCTGAACAGCACATCTTCTTTAACACAGTTACATCTGTACACAACCTCTCATTGATGTAAAAGCATGTCCCGCCACCGCTTGATCTTTTTTTGCAATAGAGTGCAACAGTTGGGTTCCAGTAGTAAAAGTCCATTCATTTTCACCATGGAAGTCTTGATATTTAAGAATAACTTGAAAACTTGAAGACCTGAGCTACGAGGTTGTTAATCAGTTGTACATGCTTTAAAAAAAAAAAAACTACATTACCCATGATTTTGCAGACAAATTCAGAGAATTGCAACAAGCAAATAGAGCCAGAACATTTCTTTAGTGCCCGTTTACTCCCCCTACAATAGTCTCTCAAACTACTTATATATATATATATATATATATATATATATATGTCAGATAAATG
>NW_015512450.1:0-557 GCF_001515645.1 Sinocyclocheilus grahami | reverse complement strand
TCACCGTCCTGAATGAGGCCGATGAGTGTGGTGTCGTCTGCAAACTTCAGGAGCTTGACAGAGGGGTCTTTAGAGGTGCAGTCGTTGGTGTACAGGGAGAAGAGCAGTGGAGAGAGAACACAACCCTGAGGAGCTCCAGTGCTGATCGTACGGGTGCTGGATGTGTATTTTCCCAGCCTCACTAGTTGCTGCCTGTCTGTCAGGAAGCTGTTGATCCACTGACAGACGGAGGTGGGCACGGAGAGCTGAGTTAGTTTGGGCAGGAGGAGGTTTGGGATGATAGTGTTAAAGGCCGAGCTGAAGTCCACGAACAGGATCCTCACATAAGTCCGTGGTCTGTCTAAATGTTGCAGAACAGAATGCAGTCCCATGTTGACTGCATCGTCCACAGACCTGTTTGCTCTGAAGAGGATCCAGCAAGGGTCCAGTGATGTCCTTCAGGTGGGCCAGCACCAGTTTTTCAAAAGACTTCATGACCACAGTCGTGGCTCATCGGGGGAGGCAGGGGAGGTACAGCCTCCCCATAATTTTAAGGTGAAAATGGGAGGAGGATGATT
>NW_015512449.1:7605-8813 GCF_001515645.1 Sinocyclocheilus grahami | reverse complement strand
TACTGATAACATAATATAATATTTGTACAATTATTATATTCTATTCTATTTTATATTATATTATGATCCTCAACACTTTTACCCTGTTCCAGACGAAGTCAGAGGTGGGAAAATTCAAGTTTAAATTCCTCATTTCCGACTACAAAGTGTTCCAGTTGTGCTGCATTCTAATCCCGAATTCTCCCACTTTCACATCCACTTGAAAATAACGGATGAAACACCGCTTTCGGCTTTAGTTGCCTGGAAATGATGTCAAATGACATTTCAAACTAAAGTTAGGATTGATTGATCTGCTCTGATGTCAAAAGTTAGATGTTCAACCTTGAGTGCCGTTCCAGTGTTTCATTTCAAGCAGGAAGTGGGAGAATTCTGGCGTACTGAGTACCGAGGTCCGAACCCAAAAGTAAAATGTGAAAAGAGAGCGGAAACAGGGTAAGTTCAGATTCAGGTTCTGACCAAGCATTAAGAAAAAAACAGCCTTGAAACACTGCAGGCCAGCAGTGCTAAATAATACTGGTGTAATGAAATGTATTTATGCGGTTTAAGGTTAAAAAAAACATTATTTTCCACATACTGTACATTATTGTTTCTCCTCTATGCCCCGCCTTTCTGAAACGCTTAAATTTTTACAAAGCTCATCGGTCTGAAAAGCGAGGTGTGCTCTGATTGGCCAGCTATCTAGTGCGTTGTGATTGGCTGAATACCTCAAGCGTATGACAGAAATGTTACGCCCCAACCATACTGTGATGCCGTGTCCGGCCAGAGCAACGAGACAAAAACATTAAAACCCATTATAAACAAGGCATTTGTTGCATCCAGTGGGGACATAATTATGGATTATAATGACTTTCGCGCCGCGTGAACATAAAACCATGTCTGCATTTGTGATCGGAGAAATGACGAACAACAAGCTCTACTCTACACTACTCAAAACTCACGTTTGAATCATCAGTGGCAAATTCTTTAAATATGAAAACTTACTTACAGTCTGTGAGTCAGAACAGCCGGCATTGTAGCCTACTCTCCCAGGATCAGGAAATAGTCCTCCATAAAATGCGCTGGACACATCTGAATATTTGGGTTGAACTGTTCTGAAACAGTGTTGTAAATACAACTTAACCACTGATTTCTAGTCGTGTCCTCTTTTGGAAGGCCAAACAAAGTATTTTCGCTTTCGCAACAAAACACACAGCGTCTTCACAACATGG
>NW_015512449.1:2708-6718 GCF_001515645.1 Sinocyclocheilus grahami | reverse complement strand
GCCCGTGACTGTGCCATGGCGATTCTCTGCAGGGCAGGACGGCTTAGGCCAGCCAGACTGCTGCGAGGCGGCACCGGGGCGGCACAAGCTGCTGATGCCGTCGACACGGGACCCAGAACACGAGCAGAGGGCGTGGGAGCGCAGGTGGTTGCCGTAGATATAAGGGCATTGGAGGGTGTAAGTACTGTAGGGTTGAGCGAGGAGGTCGTGTGGGGTGTGTTTGAAGGAGGCAGGGGTGGTGGTACAGCAGGTGGAGGAGGACGGTTGGAGGATATTGACAGGGCGGCAGTGGCTGAGCCCAGCAGGGAGAGGGAGTGTCCGAAGCCCCCACTAGCACCTGAGGTGGAGTTCCTATGTGGCGAGAGGACTCGGGAAAGGGAAGGAGGGTGAGGCAGGGTAAGCGAGTAAGAGTGTCCTCTTGATGGTGCTTTTGGGCTCGGTGGCTTGGGTACGGGTGGGGGCTTCCGCCCGAGAGTTTGTGCCATGCTAGGGGTCTTGACACCTAAGACTAGCATACACTGCTGGCAGGAACATGGTTGACCCAGTGAAGTAATAGCAGAAGCTGGGAGAGCGCCGCTGGGATAGGCACTGCCATTCCCTCCGCTAACCCCCGATACGCCCACCCCCAAGAGTCCACCACTTCCAGCGGATGACCACGCGTGCGGTTTAGGCAGCGGGCCAGAAACAAGCGGGTAGGCCAGATCTGAGCGCCTCTGGATGCGTCGGCGCCGCTGCGTCTGTCCGTTGATCTGCGTCATAGTCTGCAGGTCTATAAGGTAGCAGAAGCCCAGTGGCGTTAAGTCCAGCCAGGGCTGCTGCCTGTCCCGAGCCGCCTGGATGGCGATGCTCACCGCTGTGTCATACGGCGTCCATGAGCCCGAGTCGTTCTCCCATTCCCACACCCAACCCTGACCCGGAGCCGACCGCGGGTCATAGAAACTTCGCCGCACGGGTCTTAGTGTACCTGTAAGGAAGAGCAGAGATGTTAGCTTAAAGGTGCCATAGAATGCATTGATATTTTAAATTGTTCTCTGATATCTACATAGAAGGTATGTGGCTTAGGTAAGGGCAAAAAATCTCCAGAAATGGTTTTACATGTCCATTTACAACCCGAGGATTTGTTCCTAGAATGAAATGGTCTGTTTTTACCTTATTTGGAAGGGTCATGAATAATAATGTTGAGCTCTGCTCTGATTGGCTGTTTCACAGTGCGGCTCATTTCAGTAGCTCACACAGCAGGAAGGAAACACTAAGTATTGATATATTTCAATACTTTCTCTCGCAGTTATATCATTGGGTAATTAAACTGTATATAAAATGCGGGCATCAGGGAGCCGCTATTAATATGCAGGGCATTGAAACTGCTTTCGAATGCACGATCGCTTTTTATTTTCACTTTAGAGATTTGCGATCGCATGTGCTCTGTGTAAACTACAGCGGCAGTACTTACCACACCTTTTACAAGATCAGATGCTTGCCAGTGGTGCTCAGGATCTGTAAATCATTTGCCATCATCCTCAGTCATCTCTCCTTTCTCTGTTTATGTGGTAAGTGAAATCTCATGTACTGTAATGTAACAGGCTACCGCTAGCAAGCAGCTAACCATGTCCCTTTAGTGGCTCACGTTATTTTATTAGAACGAGCGTTATTTGTTTTCCATGCCTTTCAGAATACAGACACCAACCCATCCCTGCACAGCCTGGAACATAACATTTATTTCCATGATCTGCCATTTTCGCTATTATCCTCGCTTGTTTCTTCACAATACCTGCAGAACTTCTGATGAATCGCCTGTGCAGGTTCGGCTGGCGGCTGGCATGGAACATGGGCGGGTATATGCAAATGTTGGGGGCGTAACTATTAGTGAACCCGACTGTAATGTCACAGTCGGTGTTATGTTCTGATTCACCTATTTTTCAGTGGTCTTTTGCATGCACAAGATTTACATAAGGAGGTAACAATGGTGTTTGAGGCTCACGGTATGTCATTTCCATGTACAGAACTGTTATTATTCAACTATGCCAAGGTAAATACAGTTTTCCATTCTATGGCACCTTCAACAAAACTTCTGGCATTGTACAAAATTGTTTGACAAGTACAGATTCTATTCCTGTGTTAATGTATTTCCTTAAAACAGGGATTTGGACAGGAAGTTAAAGGAATAGTTCACCTAAAAATTAAAATTCTGTCAACATTTACAAACCCTTTTTTTGACTACTGCTCATCTTCGGAACCCAAATCAAGATATATTTTATTATGAGATTATATTGTAATTTAAGGTTTATATTTTAATTATGATCTCTATGTATGTCCATTAAGCAGTGTTTATACACAATGATTTTTGAAGCTGTAAATAAAATGTCTTTTAGTCTTCCCACTTCTGAGTTTCATGTTTAATTCAACAAGTTACTTGTCTTTTGTTTGTAATTATTTGTGAAATTTACTAGCAATTTCGGAGCTAAAATTTTTCATTTGTGTTCTGAAGATGAACGGAAGATTTATAGTTGTTGTTTTAAAAAAATATGTATAATAATTATTAATAATTTTGTTAGTTAGAAATGATAATTATTTATGAAATAAAAATAAAAAAATGTATATGACTAAATTATTACAATTAATTTACACAGTACATATAAAAATAACATACAAATGTTACAGCACATCCGAAGATACACAGATTTCTTTTTTTTATCTGCTATTTCTAATCGGAAGTAAACGTTATGCAACATTTCAGAAGTAGGGACTTATTAATTGATCCACCTTGGAGAGAAAGAATGCAAACTGTACATGTGCATATCTTAGTGATGCATCGAAATTTTGGCAACCAAAAATATTCAGCCAAATATACAATAAATAAAAATTCTGCCAAAATAGTTTTGGAGGCCTGAAATCATTTACCAAAACAGTGGCGTATAATTAAAGCTTCTTCGATTATGCATTTTTTGACTGTGTCAGTGTCTTTTTTTTGTGCACAACTGTGAAAATGTTACAAACAAGCAGTGTGGACATACTTTACAGAGACCAAAAACGATGCTAGAACAGCAATTCATAACATGTAATATGTTAGGCTGAAATCTCAAGAGGTGGCTTATTGCAGAAGAACTTTATTACACCTGGTTTAACTTATCATCTGAGAACACAACAGCCTGAACAGAGTTCATTTTCCAAATTACCGAAACTTTATTTTCAGTTTTGGGTTTTCAGCCAAATGAGTCTTTAACAATACCAAATGCAAAGATACGCATATTACAATGTCAAGGATGTTACAACAGTTGAGCGACAGCTGTGACATTAAACCGACAGCACAAGATAACTTTTGTTATGTCTTTCCAAAGCAAACCTCAAGAATACATTTCAGACATAATAAAAACAAATAAAGCCTTGTCATGTCTATTCCAGATTCCAAAGTACAAGAGAACTGTGCTACAGTACAATTAGTCTCAAGAATTTGACAGTCCAACAACACAAAGGTTATCCATCCGACCCCCCCTTCATGACCTTCCTCTACTCCCATTCATTTTTCCATCTCCTCCTCCCTCATGTTTTTGGAGCGATGGGCCGCTACCCTTCACCGACCCTATTCTCTCCATTCCTCCATCTTCCCATGAAGTCTAGTCAGTCCTGCACAACGGCTTTTGTCAGTATGGGTGATGGAGACTCCCAAAATTCTGACAGCCAACAATCCACCCCTTTGTTTCGGCTTCATGTTGCTCCTTGTTTTAGGTTCAAATCATTCCTTTCTTCTCGCCAGCAAAGCTCTCATGTGCATTGACAAAAATCATTAAGAGTTCATGGCAGAGCCACTTGAACTCTACACTGCATGACACATAAACAAGTGTTTATTACAAACATGAAGCTTAAAACTGATTATCAGTGATCTCACTTGAGAAAAATGAAGAGACTGTTGCTGAAATGAAGGCTTTGAGGCCCAGCCCAAACATTTTCATAGCACAATGAGCTTCCAAAACATCTGCAGACGTTTGCCTTCAAGCCATCACAATACAGAGCTG
>NW_015512449.1:0-1115 GCF_001515645.1 Sinocyclocheilus grahami | reverse complement strand
AATACTCAAGTAAATGTACTTAGTTACTGTCCGCCTCTGCTTACTAGTAAGTTTAAAATGTTGCAAGTATCAATTGGAATACACTAATTTGGTGTCGAATAAGTAGGTGTTCGTGTCTATTTAACAGACACAAGAAAAACCGTAACAGGTCCTAGCAACAACTGGAATAAGAACTAATCAGTGAATAGAAAGTCATATCTGAACCACAGATACCTGTAGAATTCAACAGCAAAAATATGCAATTTGCTAGGAGTGAACATGACTTTTCCCTTTTGGGATATAAACCAACAACAAAAGGAAGTACTGGTAATATTTAAAAGAAACAGTTACGGTTAAATAGCTACTTACTAGTAATAAAAATGAAGAATTAGTAATAAAATAAACAGACAATAAATGTTAAAACAGCTTGCCACAGAATGTTGTTACACGCAAGACATTTCAGGAACGCATTTTCTTCCACTGCATCCTTAAAAATGTCCATGCTTCGATACAGAAATCGGCTGGGTGGATCTTTAAATCTGTTCGCCATCATTAATATTCAATCTCTTTAAATATGAAATGGCTGTGATGGTGGCTCAGTTACTTGTTTTATCTGTCAATTCTAATATGCTCACAACCCATATTTTCTAACTGAACGTGCGAGATGAGATGCAAGCACACTGCAAAGCAAAAGGCCCGTTTTCTCCAAAATGCGACGAATTAAGACATGCAAGCACTCACCAATAAGAGATCGCTCGTGTTTACTCGTTTGCATTCAAATCGTTGAAGGAGGTGGTAATTGCTTGGGCGAATCCATCTTAACTTGAGCAAAAAGTATATAACAATAGACCCAGATTTTTTTTTTCTCTGAGGAAAATGCTAATCGAATTATTGCATTATTTTCCTTTTAAATGCACAGTCGAGGCAACACGCAGTTCAAGATCTCTTAAACGACATGACTCGTTTTATCTACTGCTATGTGAAGACATTTAAATCTTATTCTTATTCTAGTAAGGAATGTGCAGGATTCTTCATTGCTTGCGTGCGTCTGTGGCCACGCCCACTGGGGGCTAAACTAACCAATGGCGTGGCGATTTCGACGCCCACTGGCGTTCAACCGACCAATGGTCTGCGTA
>NW_015512448.1:7931-8816 GCF_001515645.1 Sinocyclocheilus grahami | reverse complement strand
TGAGTTACCTTGACGATTGGCTGATATTAGCTCAATCACACAAACAGTATGGAGCAGCGTTTCTGACACTCAAACGGTTCTTACCCGATTGATTGGTTGTCACATTAGGTCAAGGACTGACAACACGGCTGTGGTCTCATACATGGATTGTCAGAGAGGATTACGCTCTCGCCCCCTGTGCAGGTTGATGAGACGTTTTCTTCTTTGGACGCAGACCAAGTTCCTGTCGATCAGATCCCGGGTGACCTGAACTCAGGAGTGGACTGTTTGGAGGCCGGAGAATGGAGATTGCACCCTCAGGTGGTGAGTCTCATATGGCAGAGGTTCGGCTGAGCGGAAGTGGATTTGTTTGCTTAGAGCATGCGCATTGCCTGCTCTGGTTTCCTTGTCTCCTCCGTCGCCTCTGGGTGTGAACGCTGTAGCCCAAGAATGGCCCAGGACCAGTCTTTATGGCTTCCCATGGACCCGTTTGCTCCCAAACGATTCTGTTCATTGTAAGGGTGGTCAGAGTGAACGTCTGTTGTTGGTGGTGCTGTTTTGGCCCACTCGTACGTGGTTCTCAGAATTGGTCAGTCTGTTAGCCGACCCCCTTGGGAGATTCCCCTCAGACACGACCTGCTGACTCAGGCTTGGGGCATGATTTGGACATCCCCATCAGGATTTTTGGAACTAATGGGTGTGACCCCTGAGTGGAGTTGTAATGTGTTCCGGTCTCTTGGCAGAGATTACGACACTATTCTTAACTCTAGGGCTCCCTCCACGAGACGCTGTATGCCCTTAAGTGGACACAATCTGGACCAAGTCCATTACCCTGTAGGGACCTGCCACTCTTAAGGTTTATGTGGCTGCCATATCTGCTGAGCATTACCCATAGAGGTGTTTCAG
>NW_015512448.1:0-867 GCF_001515645.1 Sinocyclocheilus grahami | reverse complement strand
TGATAAAACGAAAGTTATGAGTTTAAACACTGTCAACTTAAAAGTGTGTGCGTGATAGTCCAGGTTAAAATAGGGCGTGACTTGAGATGCCCTGTTGTGTCCCTATTTGCTGGCTTGTTTAGATGCAGGTAAAGTGGGGGCTTGAATTGGTACTGCTATTATGATTGGAAGAGTCTTGTATTTCATGCTTAATGGTATCAGTGTAAGGTTAATCTGATTTTAGCAAAGAAATCCTAATTTCAGTATTAAAGCATAAATCTGTTCTGACAAAGCATAAGTCTGAATCTCAGCTCAGCGGCAGGTCCAAACTGTACCATAATGTATAATGCTTTAGTGAAGAAATCACAAAATTGCAGTATTGTTTAAATAGTTTCTTTGAAGAAGAAATCTCAGTATAGTTATATCAAGGTAGATTTGAATGTTGCTCCTTTTTCTACAGCATAAAGGCCTTATAGTTTATAATTAGATTGAAGCAATTCATCTACACTTTGACTGCATATATGCAAGCAACCTGGTGGTCATTATGTGTTTCACTCGCTGAGTGAAATTAAAGGTGTAATACTGTACTTTAGTGTGAGGCACACATAACTGCATATATGTTTAAACCGGTTTTAACTTACAGTAAAAAAAAAGAATTTTGTAATTCTTTAAACAAGTGCAAGAAGTTTATTGTTACATTAGAGAAGCACTCACCGAAGTGCTTATTTAATGTGACAAGTCTTGAAGGACTGAAAGCACCACGTTCTAAAACTGTGGGCAACTTTTAAAATAGGCAGACACTAAACTGCTTTAATTGCTCTGGCATGCATTGGTTACCGTGATAACAACTTGTCACAGGAAGCGCTAACTTCACATAGCACAACACGC
>NW_015512447.1:7126-7351 GCF_001515645.1 Sinocyclocheilus grahami | reverse complement strand
TTTGTTTAAGGTTATCATACCATCACAATCTCATACCAGCCCATGTTTACAGCCAAGCTGCATTATAGCTGTATATTTACACGTGAGAATGCTTTGACTCATTATAACGCCACATGATGCCTAAGATGTCTCACAGTTCAAATTTGCTTTTAAATGTTGAAATTGCCCAAGTAGTAGCCTATTAACATACAAACTTGTAGAAGGTTCCTAGTAATAAGAATTACT
>NW_015512447.1:3502-6954 GCF_001515645.1 Sinocyclocheilus grahami | reverse complement strand
TGGAAAACTCACTCAACTATTTACCTCAATCACGCGTCTTTATACAAGTACACTAACTTTCCAGTTGTTGCAGCTCACTTTCAGTGAGTCAGCTTGCATTTACTACAACCTTGTAAAATCATTCATTTGAAAGAGTCATTGGGCATTGTTTATGGTTTTTCACTGGAATTTGCAGACGGTCCCTTAAACAACTCTATTACCCATGGAATATAGAACTTAAAACTAACTTTATCTTGCAAACAGATTTGATCTGCCAAAGAAAAATCTCAAATGAGAAATAACATTATCAATAATATCGCAGCAGCACTACTTTAAATTGGTTTGTATTCATTGCCCTCACAGATCACGAGACTAACAGCAACATTATCACTGCAAACATCGAAAACATAAAATCGCTCAGTTCTTACTTTACATGTTTTCCTCACATAGACCTACTCACTGCTGCTGCTCTAAATGTATTTTAGAAGTCAGAAAACACACAAACAGTTTCGATGAAAACAAGACATAAACTAACTCGTTTATTGTTGCAAACATACGGTGTAAAGTGTGTTTTACAGTTGTTTAAATAAGAGAAACACCGTGAACTGCTCAGCTCTCCTCAGAAGATCGCTGCAGCTGCGTCCGAAAGCTTTGATGACTCTTTGTTCAGGGTTTCTCCTGAAAGTGATTTGTTACTCAGCTCTCACTGAATCCAGGGCTGCGTTCAGTCCCGACAAAAACGGTGCAACACGTGTTTTAAACGGAAACTGTGATGCGTTGAACTCTGTTCTGTTGACGCAAGAGTTGCAGCTATGGCAGCTGAGAAGGCCATTCTTTGTGTTCTTTCTGAAGAATTTTCGGAGCCTGATGAAATCGGTATAAATACGTGTTTAATACTGCAAAATACGCCCAATGGTACATGCCCTTACCCTCCAGAATAAAAGAGAACATCCCAATCTAATGAAGGGATTTGTGCATCTTCGGAACATTAATAAAACCAAAAGCTGAAGATGTTTTTCTGGCGTACCATTCATTCATCAGTCTTTGCACACGATCACTATAAACTGACAGACAGCGATTAACCTCATTCTTTTGTCTCTATACATAAAGACACATTTACATAGATGGGCGAACATAATCATCTGATTTTGTAAATGTGGCCAATTACATTTGCATTAAGCAGCCAGTTTGCAATTTAAATTTATAGGCCTAGCTTACATTTACAAAACGAGCCTACAATAGCAGAAATATGCCTTTTTAAAGAAAGTAATGTCCATGTTTAATGTAATGTAAATGTTAAATCAAATTAGAAAATAAAATTAAGAGATTGTTGTTCAACTTAGATTTATACATACATTATTATATCCATATATTTTATTCTAATGTCACAATTAATATTCTCAAGGTTTACTGGGGTTTATGATTATTTGATTCTTTTGTAGTGTGGGTTGGTGAAGAGTACTAAAAACAAAAAATTTTCACATGTGTCCTCCAAATTGACCCACAATTCTGAAATTCATTCATTCATCAATTCCACACGAGACGCAAGGTTTGGGTGCTTCTCAAATGGAAGGTTGCATCTACTGAGGCTGTGTCCTTCTTCGTTCAGACTTCGGAGGCGTGTAGGCTTGAGTCCTCCTCAGCATTAAATGCTAGAATGAGACGGTCTAGTCAGTGGCGGCTGGTGAAAAAATTGAGGTGGGGCTGCGGCACATTGGCACAACAAACAATTACAGCAAGCGTTGCAATATGATTTATTGCAATGCAGACAAAGTTAAAGAACATCTGGTTGCCTGTTTATTCGTTAAATCATCCCCGTTTAGTTAATTTACCAGTCTCAGTTAAATTTTGGATACTTCCATGACTGATACAAATCTGAGGATAACCATGTACAAGAAAATCAATGTGGTGAAAAAAAACCCTGCATGTTTTCTTTTGACTTATTTGTACAGGAATTTTGCTCTTCTCTCCTTCTGATTGACAAACTTCTCAATGACTTTCTTATTGAAGTCAGGAATGTCTCTGACAAGTTTCTTCTCAATAGAAAGCATTGCCAGAGCATTAAGGCGATCCTGGGTCATTGTATTTCTTAGGAAAGTCTTGATCCTCTTCAAAGTAGAAAAGCACCTCTCTGACTCTGCTGTTGTCATAGGCGTGGTGATTATGATCTTGAGTAGACTGACAGTCTCTGTGAAAGTACTTTGAAGATTGTTCTTAATGAAAAACTGGTACAGAGGCACTGCACCACTGCCAACCTTAAACTCATAGTTCTCATAGATGAGGGACAGTTCTGTTTTGAGCTTGGCCTTGTTCAGCATGGGGTATGCCTCCACTGTTGTTTCAAGTGCTGATTCAGGAAACTTCACACTGTGTTGTGGAAACATCTCTCCATGCAGCAATGTTGCACTGACGAGGTGCTGGGTGAAGGAGAACCGCTCCTTGGTATGAATCAGGATGGTATCACATACCTGTAAAACATTTTTCTGAGTGAACATTACATGTACATTATATTATTACTAAAGTTTAAAGTCCAGTATTCCTCATTGTACTTTACAGTGTTTACTTCTCCTGATCTTAAACTTGCTATTGGTTTCCTAAACAAAACAAAGTCTACAGTAGAATTTCAATAAATAAACCACCTATTTTCTGCTACATGTAAGGATATTATGTACTTCATTATTTTCCCATTTGTGTGGATGACAGAAACATCATCATGCTACTTGTGACTGATCAGCACTTTTTTGGTACTGTACATGAAGATGACTTGGCCCATCTGTTTAATAACTGTGATCTATGCGTTTTAAATACGGAGGCCAGCTAGACAGTTTTCTTAGACTAGTCTTAAAAGTTAGTGATGCCATTATTTTCTTCTAGACGGTTCCTATCTTTTTTAGTCAGTTAAATTAAAAAGTAGACTTAAGTTTACTGTTTGGCTGACTGCTAGTTGGTCAAACTAGTGCTTAATATGTTAATACAGTGGCTATGTTTATGCTACTGTACTGGTCTGATATTAGTTCCTTTTATTTGTCATGTGTTGTGAATTTCTATATTCTGAATGGCAAATACTATATTCACAAAATAATATATTTACAGAGTCACTACAAGAATGCTTATTATGAACAAAACATTTTATGGAATAATTATTTACAATATAACGCCCATACTAAACAACCTCAAACATTATGGATCTTGAATTCGTTTTTGGGAAAACAACACTTTTCACTCTTTTTCCTTGTTGGTATTTAACCATCTGTTTATTTATAATAATTATAATCTATATGCCATATTTTGTCTGTTGGAGTGTGTGCGTGTGTGTTTTTTTTACCTCTGTAGCTAGCCTCTGTTGTTCTCCTGGTCCCAGTGTCCTCTGTCGCTTTTTGGGCTGGTACTGCTGGTCAGATGATGCACTGTCCCCACACAGAAAGGGAATTGAGTCCCTGGTCCAAAAAAAAGTTAAGTAATAATTAAAAAAA
>NW_015512447.1:0-1612 GCF_001515645.1 Sinocyclocheilus grahami | reverse complement strand
ATTAATTTCTGTGTGGAAAAAGCAGATTTTCTCCGTAAAAAAAAAATAATTGACAGATTTAAACATTTATGTAACTGAAGCAGATGTCCTCCAAACGTTATATTTGAAGAGACCAGAGCCTTACAAATATAAGGTGTTGGCTCTTTGTAGACAATTGTATTACTGTATTAAAAGTAACAGCATCAACACAAAGAGCAGATCAATTTAAAATGCTCATTCAGTAACACTGCAATCAAACATGTGCTAATTCACACAATCTATGCAATTCTGTTTTCCGCCTTTCCATTGTTAATATTACTATCCATTTTTAATTTTTTATTCTGCCCCAGTATTAACATATAAGAATAGATCTGGTCTAGAAATATAGAAAATAATGCAATGTAAATTCTTCCAAATACAAATAACAGTAAGAATGAAAAATTAAAGCATAAACACAGACATTTGATGACACCCATCTTCATTAACAATTAGAGTCATATAACTACACTAGAGCACATCGGAATATAGTTTGATAACAACTACATTCAGAACAATTAAAGTAATTAACGAGTTATTTTGCCCATATAATCATTAAGAAATAGAGTAAACTTATTTGGCTTGCCGTCCACTGATGAGGGGCTCGATGAAGCAGCTTCAACTCGAGCTCTGATATACCCCCAGGGACTTGATATAGGATGATTACAAAGGGCAAGGTACCTAAGATGAAGGTGGAGATTGGGGAGGTGGAGGGATGCTGGAAAAGCTGAGACTGGAGAGAGGTAAGCAGCTGCTTATATACTCTGGCTGCTGATTGAAAGATCAGATGGGCTCGCTCCTCCCTAACCTACGTTTAGGAACTTCATTTAAATTATTAACATGTTATAGTTTTATATGGGAAGTAATTAACAGTGATCGTAAAATATTCTTTAAATAGAAAGAGTACCACAGAGCAAAAATGAAGTTTCCAGTGTATTCATAATCTCTTCATATTTCTGTATAGATTTAAAATATCCCACTCTCAAAAGAGAAATAACGTTATAATAAATAGCAGCAGCAAAACTTGAGATCAGTTCACATCCATTCCTCTCACAGATAACGAGACATTCAGTAACAGCAGCATTATCACTCCAAACATCGAGACAATCATTTTACACAAACACAAAATCACTCTGGTGAATTTGTTTTCCTCAAATGCTAAGTGGAGGCGGAATGGCAAACACTTTTGCTGTCATTGTTTCAACCTTAATGTAGGTGATGGTCAGTGTTTTACTGATGTAGAATTGTTTACAGTGTGTTTGGGTTCTTAAGTTTAATATTTTATATATATAATTCTTAATTTAACTTTAAGATACTGTAGTTATTTTTTTATTTGTCATGACAGATGTTTGCATCATGACAGCTTTATTAAACAAAAATGGCCACAATGTTTAAGAGGTTTTAAATAAACAGTAGCATAGTTTGTGAGAATATTTGGTATTTCTTTGGTGCTGTTAAAACCACCACAACAAACCTGTAGCTCTTTTATGAAATAGTAATAAATTGCATTTTAAATCACAAATCGCATTTTTGATCAGAAAAATCGCAATTTGATTTTTTTCTCCAAATCGTGCAGCCCTAAAAGTCTCAAATCCAA
>NW_015512446.1:7938-8818 GCF_001515645.1 Sinocyclocheilus grahami | reverse complement strand
TCAAGAAAGTCGAAAGGCATTGCTGATAGGTGTAGTGAATAGGGAGACATTTGCATGTTTTGAAAGGTCACTGCTTTATGGAGACAGTTTAATTGCCCTGTGTATGTACTAGAGGTGAGACATTATCGCGATTTTACCACTATTGAACACCTCTTCCTGAGGAAGCCAGACCAATTGATCAGAAAGCTCAATATTTCAATACTTTTAGAAGTCTAAAGTGAGCAAAGCAGTCAATACACATTTCACTCATTTCCAGTTTCCAAGTCTCAGCTACTGATGCAGTGTCTCATCAAGTCCTCGCTGTCTCATAATATATCTGCCTAACCAGTGTTTTGGAAGCTCCTTTCGAAAAGATAATTTTTGTTATAACCAAAAATATACTCACCAAAAGTATAATTTAATCAGAGCTTTATTTTTTTCATCTCAATTAGGTTGACAGTATCAAATTTGAACAGGTATATTTATACTAAATACAATAAAACACCCTCATTTACATTATAGAATCAAAAATGTATAGGCCTATATAATATTGAGTCATTTCAGGGAGTCATTTTTGTGAAACTGTTTATTTACATCCAAATGAACCGATTCACTAGAATGAATCAGGCTTTCCAAAACTACGTATCAGAGAATACTCGAGTGTTTACTTTGTATTCAGTTCATCCATTTTCTTCAGTTTGATGCACTGTGGCCCATTTGTGCAGCTGTTATGAACATCCCGCCAGTCACAGCGATATGTACAGAAGAATAATTGGTTAAAACATTTATTTATTTATCTTTTGCCATTTCAACTATAAATCTGACATACAGAGTATTTAAAGGGATAGTTCATTCTAAAATGAAAATTACCCCATGATTTACTCACCCTCAAGCCATCCAA
>NW_015512446.1:4950-6641 GCF_001515645.1 Sinocyclocheilus grahami | reverse complement strand
AATGCATCTGGATCACAACAATGCTATCCAGACAGTATATATATTTAATTTTTTGTAATTTATTTATTATTTATTTATTTTTTAACAAGTCAGTCTAGCTGATTACTATTATGTTAATCACTAAACTAAACAGGATAAATTTGTTTAGCAATAAAATTTAATTGGGGACACTGTTAGTGTCAGACTCTGGGCCAGGGCTTGTGTGAGTTTTGCTCCCCATGTGACTCCAATGCCCTTATATGGTCCTTCCTGTTCCTGTCCTCGTTTGTGTGTATTTGTCTCCAGCTGTGTTTATTAATTTGTTCCCAGGTGTTCTCCATTGGTCCTGTGTATTTAAAGTGTGTTCCAGTTCTTGGTCTTGGTCAGCCGTTGAACGTTATCCTGTCGTGTCGAGTCCTGTGATCCCCATCCTGTGTTTAATAAACCCTTTTGATTTACCTTACTCCTTGTCTCCTCGCTCCTTCTTTCCTCGTGTGTGAAATGTGACAGAACGGCTGACCAAAACAGTAAGCGGCGCTCCTTCTCCCGTGTTTTGTTTTCGTTTTTGAACAGCCTTTTTGTTTTCCTTTTTCCCCCGTATGTCATCCGCGGTTAGAAGTCCGCCCACTGTAAAGCGTGCTGACCGCGCCGTTGTCTAGCCTGCCAGCCGGGGCTTTCTGCAGCCCGCTGGCCACGCCGATGTCAAGCCCACCAGCCGGGGCTATCTCCAGCCCGCTGGCCGCACCGAAGACAAGCCCGCCGACCACGTCAAGTTTTCCGGCCGCACCGAAGTGTGCTGGCCGCGGCGTTGTCAAGGCCGTCGGCCGTGGCTCTCTCCAGCCTGCCGGTCTCACCGAAGACAAGCCTACCGGCCGCCCATATGTTCGCTTGCCAGCCGCGCCGAGTCAAGTTCACCACCCATTCCTATGGCAAGCCTGTTGCACGTTCAGATGGCAAGCCCGTCAGCCGGGGCTATCTCCAGCCCGCTGGCCACGCATATGGCAAGCCCGCCGGATATTAAAATGGCAAGCCCGCAGGACGTTCAGCACTCTCACCCACCGACCACGCCTTTTCCCCCTGATCCAGAAGAGGAAACTAGGGGTGAGGAGAAGGGTGTCGGCTTCAGCCCCAGAGCTCGCTCCAGTGTCGGCTCCAGACCCAGAGCTCGCTTCAGTGTTGGCCCAGAACACGCCTTTTCCCCCCGATCCAGAAAAGGAGACTAGGGGTGAGGAGAAGGGTGTCGGCTCCTACCCCAGAGCTCGCTCCAGTGTCGGCTCCAGACCCAGAGCTCGCTTCAGTGTTGGCCCAGAACACGCCTTTTCCCCCCGATCCAGAAAAGGAGACTAGGGGTGAGGAGAAGGGTGTCGGCTTCAGCCCCAGAGCTCGCTCCAGTGCCGGCCCAGGCCCCAGAGTTCGCGCCAGTGTGGACCCAGACCACACCTGTTCCCCCGATCCAGAAAAGGAAACTAGGGATGAGGATAAGGGGGTCGACTGTGGCCCCAAAGTTCGTTCCAATGTCAGCCCAGGCCTCAGAGCATAGCCCACGGAGGGCTCCAGATCACCCGCCGAGCCCAGGAAGGGTTCCCGATCCCTGGTTCAGCCCAGGAAGGGCTCCCGATCCCCCGTTCAGCCCAGGAAGTGCTCCCGATCCCCAGTTCTGCCCAGGAAGGGCTCCCGATCCCCAGTTCCGCCCAGGAAGGGCTCCCGATCCC
>NW_015512446.1:1019-1633 GCF_001515645.1 Sinocyclocheilus grahami | reverse complement strand
TCCGCCCAGGAAGGCCCCCCGATCCCCAGTTCAGCCCAGGAAGGGCTCCCGATCCCCCGTCGAGTCTAGGAAAGGCTCCCGATCCCCAGTTCCACCCAGGAAGGGCTCCCGATCCCCACTTCAGCCCAGGAAGGGCTCCCGATCCCCAGTTAAGCCCAGGGAGGGCTCCAGTCCCCTCTCATGGCCCACGGAGGGCCTCAGAACCTGTAAGCGTCCCCAAGTAAATTTTTTTACTCCGCCATGGCACCCGGAGGTGGCAGATCCACCATGGCGCCCGCTCGGGAGGCCTCCTGTCTGGTACTTTTGTATTTTGTTATATGCTTAATCTTGTACAGCACTTTGGCCAACAGCTGTTGTTTTTAAATGTGCTCTATAAATAAATATGACTGACTTACTGGTAACCCTGCTCTTAGAGGCCCACCCCCCCTCCCCATTGGATGTTGTATTGTTATAGATTTATCTGTATCTAGTAAGCAAAGTCTGATTAATGAACAAAACATTCTGTGTAACTGCTTTGCATTTTATGTAAATCCCTCAACTAAAATGGATATGTTTGTTTAGCAATAAACAATGAGGTGGGGACACTATTGTTTGCAATACTGGCAAATATTATT
>NW_015512446.1:0-857 GCF_001515645.1 Sinocyclocheilus grahami | reverse complement strand
TTCAAGTTCCCCACCCATTCCTATGGCAAGCCTGTTGCACGTTCAGATGGCAAGCCCATCAGCCGGGGCTATCTCCAGCCTGCTGGCCACCCATATGGCAAGCCCGCCGGATATTAAAATGGCAAGCCCGCAGGACGTTCAGCACTCTCACCCACCGACCACGCCTTTTCCCCCTGATCCAGAAGAGGAAACTAGGGGTGAGGAGAAGGGTGTCGGCTTCAGCCCCAGAGCTCGCTCCAGTGCCGGCTCCAGACCCAGAGCTCGCTTCAGTGTTGGCCCAGAACACGCCTTTTCCCCCCGATCCAGAAAAGGAGACTAGGGGTGAGGAGAAGGGTGTCGGCTTCAGCCCCAGAGCTCGCTCCAGTGCCGGCCCAGGCCCCAGAGTTCGCGCCAGTGTGGACCCAGACCACACCTGTTCCCCCGATCCAGAAAAGGAAACTAGGGATGAGGATAAGGGGGTCGACTGTGGCCCCAAAGTTCGTTCCAATGTCAGCCCAGGCCTCAGAGCATAGCCCACGGAGGGCTCCAGATCACCCGCCGAGCCCAGGAAGGGTTCCCGATCCCTGGTTCAGCCCAGGAAGGGCTCCCGATCCCCCGTTCAGCCCAGGAAGTGCTCCCGATCCCCAGTTCCGCCCAGGAAGGGCTCCCGATCCCCAGTTCCGCCCAGGAAGGGCTCCCGATCCCTAGTTCCGCCCAGGAAGGGCTCCCGATCCCCAGTTCCGCCCAGGAAGGGCTCCCGATCCCCAGTTCAGCCCAGGAAGGGCTCCCGATCCCCCGTCGAGTCTAGGAAAGGCTCCCGATCCCCAGTTCCACCCAGGAAGGGCTCCCGATCCCCACTTCAGCCCAGGAAGGGCTCC
>NW_015512445.1:8043-8819 GCF_001515645.1 Sinocyclocheilus grahami | reverse complement strand
TTCCAGAAAAATGTGCATTCCACTGTAAGGCATGATTTAATAAATGACATTAATATTGACAGTGGACTCTGATATTGTTCCAGATTAAGGTCTTCCTTTGATTTCTCTTCTTTTCTGGTCTTTATGAATAGCACATTGTCTCAGTGTTCTGGCAATGACAAATGCATCTGTCAACACCTTGACATCTTTAAAAAAAAAGGGGGGGGGGGAATCTTGTTTGTCTTCTTTCTGTCCACTTGAAAAGCCATAAACTGCTCAGATAAGCATCAGGGAAATTTATGAGGGCAGATTGGAAAAGCAGAGCCGTCAAGAAAAGAGCACTGGGCTTTCAACATTTCCCCAAAGACTCATAGACTGCAACTCCCATGATGCATCAGTATGGAGGTGTCAGGGAAGCAGATCAAATCCTCAGACAGTTGCTTCTGTATTTTAATATGTGATGTGTTTGTTCAAGCAGGATCAGACATCAAACTAGGAGAGGATAATCTACGCAGTATTCACATTAGATTACAACTGCATTTCCATGTACGCTTCCATACTAAAACAGGAGATTTTAATGGATCCATTGCCAATGTTTTCATGAAATGTTACTACAGAATGGTGCCATAAGCTTATAGAGTGCAGTAGTGCTGCCTACTTTTTCAGGGATTTTTAAAAAGTCGTTGTTGAAGCATAATAAGTCATGAAACCAACCAGCTAAAAGGGGAATCACAACATTACAAACTTTGACTTGAAGCAAAAAAGTATTTGCAAATCAAACAAAAACAAAATGTTGC
>NW_015512445.1:0-1863 GCF_001515645.1 Sinocyclocheilus grahami | reverse complement strand
ATATAATTTATTCCTGTGATGCAAAGCTGAATTTTCAGTATCATTACTCCAGGCTTCAGTGTCACACATGATCCTTCAGAAATCATTCTAACATGCTAATTCATAATCAATGATTGAAACAGTTGTGCTGATTAATATTTTTTTGGAACCTGTGATACTTTTGTCAGGATTTTTTTATGAATACAAAGTTAAAAAGAAAACTTTTGTAACAATAGAAGTATTTACTATCACTTGAAAAAAAATTACTGACCCCAAACTTTTGAACAGTAGTGTATATTGTCACTGATGCTCCAGAAAGAAAAACCATGTATTAAGAGCCTGAAAACATTTGAATTTGTATATCAGGGGAAATTTAACTTATTTTGTCTTCTGAGAAACATGTAAGTATCTGCTGTAGCTTCTGAAGGGCAGTACTAAATGAAAAAATATTATATTTAGGCAAAATAAGAAAAATTTACACATCTTCATTCTGGCTCTTAATGCATGGGTTTTTCCTTCTGGAGCATCAGTGAGCATTTGAAACTTCTGTAGTAGTTGCATACAAGCCCTCAGTTGTCCTCAGTGTGAAGTGTGTAGGTTTTCAACCAACAGCAACCAGAGGTATATATATCGCCAGCCAAGCTGGGCACTGTCTGTTATTTTCCACACCATTTTCCCTCTAAAAGTATTTTTTTAATTCAATATATAAAACTGGGCAGCCACTGAAATAGTCACTAATTGCAGACTCACATATTTTAATGCAAAGTAGCTGTCAAAGTTAATCACAAGTCTCAAACTAAGGCACAGCACTATTATTCTCTGCACAATAGTAAAACAGCATGCTTTCTGAACACTGGTTCAGGCTCCAGCTTTATTTACACACATAAAGTCCAAATGAACACACATTGGTCACTTTACCTTCTTCTGGCACTGCTTCCAGTTACCCGCTGACATAAATAGGGTGCCACTATTTTGTTAAAGCTTGTAAATTTTAGGTGCCTTGTTTTTCTCTTTCCTCACTGCATGAAGTACCATTTTTTTTATTTCTGTGGTTAGAGAATAAATGAGTATAAAATGAGTATGATCCATGCCTGCAGCTATCAAAAAGCTAACCATTACCACAACCACAACAAAACCCCAAGCGTATCAAAAATTATGACTTTGATCAAGATTAAACATGCTTGCAAACTTTTAGTAAACACAAGTTTTTGCCACCCTCATCATTCATCAGTGCAAAAGCAAAGACCTAAACAAAGTAACTTTCCACAAGGTTTGCTTGCATGTGTTATTACCATCAGTGATGGTCGTCATAAGCTTCCATCCTTAGATGTTTCCATCAAAGTTGCAAGTGTGTTTTGTACAAAATTCAAATAACACAATTTTAGGAATATAGTTATTGCCACATGTCAATCATGGCTGTTTGTATAGATGAAAGGTTATATTGTAGTGCACACTCTTTTAAACCTGTTTGATTTGAATGGTGCTCATTTCACACTAGTTAAAGCCCTCATAACATTCAACATCACACAGTCAAATAGCCCATCAAATCCCCCCTGCTGTCCACAGCAATGGCCAATTAGGCCTATCTCTCCATAGGTGACACAACCACTATCATCAAAGAGTGTTTCCACATCTGTAGTGATGTTTAATGAACCTGTGCACACACACACACACACACACATCCAAACTAAACCATGCATTTATACCACCTGAACACTTGGTTTGTACTAAACCAAATATATTTACACTGATTCTTGAGACATGCATGGGACAAAACATGTCCAGCAGTTGTAACTGCTATTAGGTTTTTAAAAAAATTAAAATATTTTCAATTGTAAGTGTTATGAGGGATTAATAATACAATTTATTTAACACAATGATCCC
>NW_015512444.1:4635-8822 GCF_001515645.1 Sinocyclocheilus grahami | reverse complement strand
GACAAATAAACAACATAAAAAACTTGATTTTCACTACAGGGGGACGACCCCAGACAGTAGAACACTTTTTCTTTTGTCATTTTCTTCAAACACATGTAATATTGCTCACTTTTTAGTTAGGTAATTTCATCTGCATTTTTTCATTTTTACTTCTAGAGATAATTCATGGAAAATTTGCCATGCTTAAGTGGAAGATTTCTGCCACTTGAAAAAACTTGATTTTCACTACAGGGGGACTTTAACTCATGATGGCTGACCCCAGACAGTATAACCCTTTTTTTTTTGTAATTTTCTTCAAACACATGTAATATTGCTCACTTTTTAGTTAGGTAATTTCATCTGCATTTTTTCATTTTTACTTATAGAGATAATTCATGGAAAATTTGCCATGCTTAAGTGGAAGATTTCTGCCACTTGGTAGAAATATAAATACTATTGAAATGAATGTCATGATATTCCCACTACAACCACTAGATGGCAGCAGAGGATGATTTTGGATTTATATTTAGACATTATAAAATCACTATTATAACATTTAAAAATCACTTCTTTGTCAAAGAGTAAAAAATATATATATATAAAAATACCTTGTATCTACTTGAACTACACAAATGGCCTATTTTTAATTCAAAACTGCAATTTTCGGCGAAAGGTGGCTTGTTTGTATCCTTGTTAATAATCTTCTCAGTTCCAGTCAAATGTAAATCAAACACCCATTCACAAACATATCATGACTGTTTTGGTGCTTAGTGCAAACTGGCTAAGTATGCACTAAAATATATACTAGCAGATATTGTTCACTGAATGTTATTACAGGACAGAAGAAAAAGCTGCTCTAGAACTTTGCTTGCTGACACATCATGTGAGCTTACTAGCTGAAGTTAGCTACTTGTTTCTATGGACAAAATGACCATTTTAAAGGGGATTTATGAAAGATTTTTCAAGTATTAATTTTTTTTGACAAATTTTTATGTGAAGGACTCGGGGCAGATTTGCTGGGAAAATCCAAGGTAAACTATCATATCAGTGTAATTTTAATGAACCTCATCCGTCGACATGATGTCAGTGAATCACAATGGCCGTTGCTCGCTCGCATTACTATGAGTGTGTGCAAGAGTGTGAACAATAAGCTGCTGGCCACAGCTCACTTAACAGCCACCAGTGTCTCTAATAACAAGGGTTTCTGATAGAGCCCTTTAACAGTTAAATATCAGCATTTTTAGTCCATCTTTACTGTTGACAGTGAAATAGCTTGAGCCATTCTCTCGAGTAGGACTAAGCATTATGACAATACAGGTTCGCAGGACTGCTTAGTTTTTTACACGCTCATAAAGAAACGATAAAGGAGGGATAAAGAAACCTGAAAAAATCAACAACAACAACATTTATTTACAGAGCATGTTTAAACACAACCGAGGTTAACCAAAGTGCTTTACAAAGAATACAAACAGAATGAATAAAAGAAAGGGATAAAAGAAAAGTAAACAGACAAACAAGATCAACAGAAAACAGCAGGAAACCCAGGATAACATACTAAACATAAAAGTATTAATAGATGGGGGATGTCTGATAAAGGAAGGAAGGCTATTCCAAAGCTTCGGTCCAGCAGTAGCGAAGACGCGATCACCACAAATGTATAAGTTTAACTCTGGAAACTATGAGTAGGCCAAGGTCACAATATCTCAAGTTTCTAGAAGGGGTATACGGAAGCAGTAAATCAGTTAAATGAGCAATATCATTTATCATTTCAATATCAATATCATATATTAATATAATATTGATATTATATTCAATATCAATATTGAATATCAATATCAATATGATCAATATCATTTTCTCTGGCCTAATCACAGCCATGCTGATATAGAGCCGGTATCGCTCTCGTACTCGAGTGATATTGCGTTTATACAACAGTTCGACAGAACATGTGTGTAATTAAACAAGAAACAACGGAGTGCCTAATAAAACCCTCTTTTGTGCGGAACTACTTCCTTCCGCCACAGATTCAAAGCTGAAGTGGACAGTTAAACATACCTTACTTTTAGAATTCGTATCAAGGGCATGTGCTACTTCAGTTAGGTTATTAGTGAGAAATAATGAGGTTATTAGTGAGAAATAATGAGGTTATTAGTGAGAAATAATGAGGTTATTAGTGAGAAATAATGAGGTTATTAGTGAGAAATAATGCGGCAAGACATGCATCCAAATGAGAGAGAGACCGCGAAGCTAGACGTTTCTTCTTATATTAACTAACGTACTCTACGACTAGCTCAGTCAATAATAATAATAATAAAAAAATAGACTGGCTAGAACAAGCGGAGTGATACAAAATTGTGAAACTAAACAGTCGGTTGTGTCTTAAGTTAATATAAGCAATTAGAAGAAATATGGATCAGTATATTGGATATATTGTCTAGTGTTAGGGTTAAAGAATATGTTGTTTATAGGTTGTTCAAGGAGGAGAAAACACTTCTTTCTCTTATATGTGTATCTAACTCCAGTATTGCTAAATATAATGGCACTGTCTCTTGCACTTCAAATGATTGCTTGTAAATATTGCTTGTATTTTGTTTATTTTTAAATTACTTGTTTTTTAATTAAATACAGTTGATGAGCAAGTATTTGTAATTTGTATCAAAATACTTTTTGGTGTATTTGTGCCCATCTCTGCCTGTCAGAATTGCTGCATAATGGGGACCGCCCTTTCCTTTGTTCCTACAGACCTAAAAAAAATAATTAAATTAAATAAAAAAAATAACTTGACAAAAACTAAAAAGCCTGTTTAAAAGTATTGGAATTTTTGTGACTCCTCGTGCCTCAATCATGTTTTACCAAATCTTAGATTGTCTGATTCGGTCTGATATCCTACACTACTAAAGTTATAAACCTGACGCAGTGGTTACTTGTGGGGTCATTTCAGGTATTGTGTATATCTGGGGTCCACCAAACACACAACCAGTTTATAGTCATCGTAGGAATCAAACTTTACAATAATAACTGCCAGAGGCAGAGAGGACCACAGACAGCAAGCCAACACAGGCGCCATCTTCAAGCGTAGACATGCTTGATGGTATTCAACTAAATCAGGTGTTGCGACCCGCGGCTCCAGTGAGTGCACACAGTGAGTGCGTTTACATATTTGAAACAGAAATGTTTACTCTAACTTTGGATAATTGACAATGATGAGACAGTGAGTGCGTTTACATGCATGTTCTTAAGCTGATTATGCTTAATAAGCAGACAACATGTAAATGCTGTAACCCGTTTTCTTTGATCAGAGTAAGCTCATAAACAGTGTAAGCATAAACCGGTCGACACAGGTAGTTTTTTGCCTCTTACCCTAATTTTGTGCGCCATGTAAACACATTAACCTGCTTTCTGTCGGCTTACTGAAGTGCGTATGTGTGATATGTGACACGAATGCATCGTTAGTGCAGATTTACGCGCATCCAGGCAGAATGAGCATTTTGCAGTAAAGAAGCAAATATAACACAAACGCAGACTCTTTCATGACCTAGAAAATAAAAATGTGTTCTCATGTCGTGCAGCAGAAGTAGAAGTGGTTCAGTCAAAACGCTGCATCTGTAACTGCATGAGAGGATAATATACGAGCTGTACGTTTCCTGCTGACATGCAAGCTTTATTAACATCACATCTGACGATATGTGGAATAGATATGCAAGTGATTAGCTATGTTTTGACGTCACTACAGGGAAATAACCCTGGGGGGGGAGTCGTGGCCTAATGGTTAGAGAGTCGGATTCGTATAACCCAAAGGTTGCGGGTTCCAGTCTCATACCAGCAGGGATTGTAGGTGGGGGGAGTGAATGTACAGCGCTCTCTCCCACCTTCAATACCACGACTGAGGTGCCCTTGAGCAAGGCACCAAACCCCCAACTGCTCCCCGGGTGCCGCAGCATAGATGGCTGCCCACTGCTCCGGGTGTGTGTTCACGGTGTGTGTGTGTTCACTGCTGTGTGTGTGCACTTTGGATGGGATAAATGCAGAGCACTAATTCCGAGTATGGGTCACCATACTTGGCCACGTCACGTCACTTTCACTTTTTTAAACTCAAGTTTACTTGCTTTGTCAGGTTACTGATGTGCATGTAAACGGGGAAAACTGGTTATTTTAATAAGCTGATATTTGTGAGTTATCAGCTTACTGGTGTGCATGTAAACGTGCTC
>NW_015512444.1:0-3691 GCF_001515645.1 Sinocyclocheilus grahami | reverse complement strand
CTGATTGGCTGGAGGTTCAGTCTTGGGAAGCCAGTGGTTGGGCGTTGGCTGGCGACGCGGAGCTGTGGTCTGCAGTTGTTGAAGGGTAGACAGCACTCATGCGGCGTTAGGCTTAACTCAGAACACGAAACTCTCAACGGAAAATAAAATAAACTAAAGAAATAGAAATAGATGTAAAGTTGGATGAGACCAGGTGGCGTTTCTTCTCATGGTTTTGGAGGAGCTGGCGTGTAAGCCAGAGCACGCTCAAAACTAAAGAAGCATGATTAAAAGCATAGCTCAAAGCTATGCCTAAAAAGAGGAGAGTAAGAAGGGGGTTGAAGAAGAGAACCAAGAGAACCAAGAGAGACCAAGAGAGACCAAGAGAGTGATTTGATGGTGTTTCTAGTATTTAAACCAGGCTGTTTAACACACCCCAAATGGTGTCTCGACCAATTGTAGCTCGGGGTGTTGCAATGTTTCTCCTTCCCATTCATAAATCAACTGTTATCTCATCATTCACATGATCTGCGTTTTTCCTGCTCTGGTAGAGTATACATTTTGGACATGATTTCTTATAATAAGAATATGATACATTTGACCAAGTATTGATTGGAAGAAACGTTTCAAGCATGAATTCTTAAACACACACATACTAAACATGAATAGCAATTCTTAAACTATTCAATAGTTATTCAAAATACATTCACAATAAATGATTAAGACATGATGGTTAAATGTGGGTTACATAGAAAATGATTATTTGCTCAGGTCCTTTTAGTGTCATTTAGATGCATATTCACATGGAAATGAAGTTTCTTTGGCATTCTGTGGACGTAAGGATACGTTCTGTGAAGACCAGAGAGGTTAAGAGGTCTCTCATAAGGAATTTCAGTCTGTTCTGTCTCGTGAGGTGGAGGGAAAAGTCAATCCGAAGCTTGTGATCACTGTCACATGTTTCCATGTGGTGGTCACGCTGTGCATCTCTTTTGACCATTATTCTTGATAACTTGCCCCAAAATTGACAATCTCCTTGGACTTGTCAATGTGTTCTTTTGTGTTAATGTTGAAAACTGTTCTGTGACGGGGGGGGTTTAGGCTTGCTTCAGCCTGGCTAATGCTCGGGTCTGATTTATGACATCCTGTTGTCTTGGGCCTCTGTGGAATTTTTGTGACTCCTCGTGCCTCAATCATGTTTTACCAAATCTTAGATTGTCTGATTCGGTCTGATATCCTACACTACTAAAGTTATAAACCTGACGCAGTGGTTACTTGTGGGGTCATTTCAGGTATTGTGTATATCTGGGGTCCACCAAACACACAACCAGTTTATAGTCAACTTAGGAATCAAACTTTACAATAATAACTGCCAGAGGCAGAGAGGACCGCAGACAGCAAGCCAACACAGGCGCCATCTTCAAGCGTAGACATGCTTGATGGTATTCAACTAAATCAGGTGTTGCGACCCGCGGCTCCAGTGAGTGCACACAGTGAGTGCGTTTACATATCAGAAACAGAAATGTTTACTCTAACTTTGGATAATTGACAATGATGAGACAGTGAGTGCGTTTACATGCACGTTCTTAAGCTGATTATGCTTAATAAGCAGACAACGCACGTGGGCATGTAAATGCTGTAACCAGTTTTCTTTGATCGGAGTAAGCTCATAAACGGCGTAAGCATAAACCGGTCGACACAGGTTGTTTTTTGCCTCTTACCCTAAATTTCGTGCGCCATGTAAACGCATTAACCTGCTTTCTGTCGGCTTACTGAAGTGCGTATGTGTGATACGTGACACGAATGCATCGTTAGTGCAGATTTACGCGCATCCAGGCAGAATGAGCATTTTGCAGTAAAGAAGCAAATATAACACAAACGCAGACTTTTTCATGACCTAGAAAATAAAAATGTGTTCTTGTGTCGTGCAGCAGAAGTAGAAGTGGTTCAGTCAAAACGCTGCATCTGTAACTGCATGAGGATAATATATGAGCTGTAAGTTTCCTGCTGACATGCAAGCTTTCTGACGATATGTGGAATACTCAGAGTCAGATACGCAAGTGATTAGCTATGTTTTGACGTCACTACAGGGAAATAACCTGATTTCTTAATAAAGTCATGTAAACGGTGGGGAGTCGCGGCCTAATGGTTAGAGAGTCGAACTCATAACCCAAAGGTTGTGGGTTCAAGTCTTGTACCGGCAGGGATTGTAGGTGGGGGGAGTGAATGTACAGCGCTCTCTCCCACCTTCAATACCACGACTGAGGTGCCCTTGAGCAAGGCACCAAACCCCCAACTGCTCCCCGGGCGCCGCAGCATAAATGGCTGCCCACTGCTCCGGGTGTGTGTGTGCACTTTGGATGGGAGTTCCGAGTATGGATCACCATACATGTCACTTCACTTTCACTTTTTTAAACTCAAGTTTACTTGCTTTGTCAGGTTACTGATGTGCATGCAAATGGGGGAAAACTGGTTATTTTAATAAGCTGACATTTGTGAGTTATCAGCTTACTGGTGTGCATGTAAATGTGCTCATTAGATGTTGTCAAAAGACAGTCGTAAACAAACATTTAGAATAGATTAAACCAAAGATACATCCATACACCTGAATATCAGTGTTTTATGGCTTTAACTAATACAAGTAACGAGTGGTAACTCAGCTAATCTAATAGGGAAACGTACAAACAACACATGCAATATACCAGATATATTTGTAGAGTATAATGGAGTAAAAAGGTCTTTACGTGTGTGTTTGTGTGTGTGTGTGTGTTAGTGTGTGTGTTTGTGTGTGTGCTTGGTCAGCCAGGCCCATCGGTGCCTGGCATCGGGGTCATTTACATCTCTTTGGAAAGTGTTTGAAATCAGATGGGGAGATGATAGTGGGGGGACTGGTTAGAATCTCCTTGATAGCGAGGACCCATTTGACAATTTAGACCCCATATAAACGTAAAGTCTGTGACCAGGACTGTAATTTATATGCAAATGTCAAAGGCTAAAAGGGTCTCTTGAGCCATAAAACCCCAAAGATCATGCATTATTCTACGCAGACGCTACAGGCTGCTAGATGTTAAACTGAAATGCTGCGTGCAGAAGTAGTTGTGCAAGCAGTCAAGAGAGTAAAAAGTCATAAAATGATCCAAAGATGAATGACAAATAATTCCAAGTAATTTACCATCCCCAGAAACAACCTCATTTTCTAAGTAGTATTTGATAAAAAGAAATGGAAACATACATTGTCAAACTGTTACAGATCATATTTTTTCTAATGTAATTGTTACCTTTCGGACTGAAATTATTAGACTCCTCTAAATCACTGTCCACTGTAACTTTCTCTAGAGGCAGAAAACCCAGAAATACATCATTTAAAATAAAATCTGCAATTCCAAGGCATTCCCTGTATTAGAGAGTGTGTGTGTAAGCCACCTATTGCAGAATAAAAATAAAGAACACATTTAACATCTCCAAGTTGAGAGAGAAAGAGAGAGAGATGCTGTGTTTACACTGCGAGGCTTAATGCACAGATCCGATCTTTTGACTGTATCTGATTTTTTGTCCCGCCTGTTTATATAACACTTAAGATACGACTTGTAATTGATATCTGCGTTTACATGAATCCCCATCCAAACAGAATGATTCCATTGGTGATTGCTTTCTGTGACACGGCTCACCCTTTTGAACAGCCATATATAAAATTATTAATAGAATTCATATGGAG
>NW_015512443.1:5707-5945 GCF_001515645.1 Sinocyclocheilus grahami | reverse complement strand
AGGTAACCTGTGTGCTCTCTCAAAATACTTTTTGATTTTGTCTAATAATCCAAATGTAACTGTATACCTTATTATGCAAAGCAAATCACATGAAATTATATTAGGGCAACAGATGAGATGCCAGAAATAATGTTTATTCAGTGTTTGTTGCAAAAATATCTAATTATGATAATAAAATAATAATTTAAAAATAAAAGACTTTTTCTATGTACACAAAAGGCCTATTTCTCTCAAATAT
>NW_015512443.1:3463-4162 GCF_001515645.1 Sinocyclocheilus grahami | reverse complement strand
TTCTCATGAGAGCACCTGGAGATTTGGTTTGGTGCTCACACTAGTGTGACCGATTAAATATAACTATGAAAAAATCTAATAATTTATAATAGTAAAAATAGTATTATTGCACTATTTATTTCATAAAATAATAAAGTTTGATAATACTAATACACGCTTAATATGAAACAAGTTTAACCTAATGTGACCTAATGTATTAAGACAGATGGGCCCAGAATATGAACACATTAAATCATTAAGCATTTTCTTTATAATTTATAATTAAGCATTTTCTTGCATGTGTCACAACACAAGCAGGAGACAAGGGATTAGTGCAATAACAGGTATGTTTATTGAATGAGTTGCATGATGGAATGGCTGGAATGGTGAGGAGGTGAGTAGAAACATGTTGAATAGTTCTTGGGTTCTTATCTGAGGTGACTGTTGTTGTGTCTTTTGCAGGTTGATCAGGATTTGTGCAGTCGAGGAGAACAGGATCAAAAGAGCGCTGGAGCATCTGAGGGTAAGTACAGACAGGTTTGTTGCGTGAGAGAAAAATTACATTTAAAGGGTTCACGGAAAAAGGCCCATTCTTACAAATTGCCAGTGGACGCATAATTACCCGAAGGGACAGTAGGGTGGATTTGGATAACGTTAGCCTGTTATTTAACCCTTTGGGGTCTGAGGGTGTTTTGGGCCCTGGAGAAGTTTTGACATGTC
>NW_015512443.1:0-283 GCF_001515645.1 Sinocyclocheilus grahami | reverse complement strand
TACAAAGCAAATTAGATGCAATGGTATTGGGGCTACAGATGAGATACCAGAAATAATGTATTTCTTCTGTGTTTGTTGCAAAAATATCTAATTATGATAATAATATAATAATTAAAAAAGAAATGTTATATTAATTATAAAATAAATATAAGGCCTATATTAATAATAACATGTTATTGTATCATGTGTGTGTGTGTGTATTAGGGGTTGCACCGACTAATCGACTTCAATACTCTGTCATGACGCTTTTAGCTTGACGTCGACTAGTCGCTGGTCCTATAGA
>NW_015512442.1:7352-8833 GCF_001515645.1 Sinocyclocheilus grahami | reverse complement strand
AAAAACAGCCCATACGATTACATTCCTCTAAATAACTCCTCTGAAGCCATGCGATAGCGCAATATGAAACTGAAATGTTAAAAAAAAGTTTTGTTTGCTGAAAACCTTCCCCACCTTCATAGCTTTTTAATCCTGTCATGTGAGTTCAGATAAGTTTTGACGTCAGTGACGTCATTGACATCAAACCCGATGGTGAAGAAAGAAAAATATGGGTTTGGAACAACATGAGGGTGAATAAAAATTTTTGGGCTGAAGTCTAGTTTGACCAACGAACGGAGCTCAAGCGTCAGTGAGGTTTGCTTGTGGACAGCACAGAATCTGAACCCTTCAGAACGAAGCCTGCTGCCAAAAATAATGTTCAGGACCTCTACAATAATCTCAATCAAACGGAGTGGTCCTGACTGAACTGTTAGTTAATGCTCATATGCTCATAAATGCATTTTTGTTTATTAACTTGCTCAGGCAAACTAGATTATGAGAAAATGCTCATAATTGTTGTTCATTTTAACATTTGGAAAGTCCTCAGGGACATTCCTGTGGCGTTCTTTGAATTATGAAGCGAGCAGCTATGTAATTTTCCATTTAACTATGAAACTTTCCATCATTTTTCCAGAACAAGGAGGTGAGTGCTTTGTAGAAGCAGTCTGAACTGCCTTCAAATGATGCAGCATCTTCAGCTCTCTCTCTATCTGTCTTTCTCATCACCGTCTTATGAACAATATCTCCACTAGCCACCCACAGAAAACAGCCCAGCGCAGGAGGAGAGCTGTCTTAGCTTATCAGCGTCAGGCCCTTTATTCACTTTATCTCTGTGGATTAGTTTTATTTGCTGCATAGGGCACTCTCTGAGTGCTTGTGGAGAGCCAAACAAATGCACATGTCCACACTAATTGTATGCTTCCGTAGTAGTTTGAGGGCAGATATCTGCAGGCACAATCCTCCAATTAGAGCCGCACGCCAACGGGGATGAGAGGAAGTGTGTGTTCGTAAGGAAAAGCTAAAGGGAAGTACAGAAAAGGAAAAACAAATGTATATTTAAGTTGCACATCAACCGTTTTCTTCAGAGTGATGTTATACCTGATCCGTGTTGTGATTGGACAGCCCTGGTTCTTTAAAAGAACAGTATCACCAGAAAACATATAATTAAGTTGAATTAATTACCAATGTAATAAATAATTACGAATTATGCAACTGCTATACATATATCAAACCATACTCATACACATTAAAGGCTCAATAAACTCACGGCAGTTTGTTCTTTGATTTCTTGTTAAGTAAATTGGGGCCTTAAATGACATGTACTATATAGCAAATGTCAACTGCTTGATTGTCATATCGTCAAAAAATGTAAACTGGATTATTATTCAGCGATATATTAAAAATACATCCTACTTTAACTGCATACATGCAGCATACTCACTTAAAGCAGTAAACACTATAAAGCAAATCTCGGCTATATATATCGTCGCAAAAATTTAAAC
>NW_015512442.1:4615-6775 GCF_001515645.1 Sinocyclocheilus grahami | reverse complement strand
TCAGCTTTCATATGATATATAAATCTCAATTTCGAAAAATTGACCAAAAATTGGAAGTAGAATCAGGTGTAGATTAGGATATTGTTTAGATTAAACAGAATCTTATTTAATTAAAGGCAACTATTTTAAGAAGCTTAAACCGGACCTGTTGTCAAAGTCACCGTGGTTTAACCTTGTGTTGGCATGGTTTAGTTGAGGTTGGGTGGTACTGTGACTGTTTCCATTTAATCATCAATATTGATTGGTACGTCTCTCTATTATTTGGAACAAACACCCCCTTGAGCTGTGTGTGTATGTGTGAGGTTGTCAGGCCGGTTGTTTATATGTGTCCTAAAGAGGGATATGCAGACCCTGGTGTCGTGTTTAAGGACATTGGCTTGCATAGAGCTGTGAGTTGACATTGATTCAGTCCTCATATGTCTTTATTATTCTTAAGAATAAAAAATGGTACTTTTGCCCTTGTGAGCTGTGGAAATGACAGGCCCATCCTTCATACACACTCTTCTGCCGTATGTGGTAGACCCTCAGTTTGATGCAGTGATGTAATGAGTCGTACCGAATAATGAGGCACTCACAGGTATTTCTGGATGATACCATATAGCCGGGGAGGGTCTTCATTTATTGATCATTGACTAATATTCATTTTCATAATCACATTTTAAGGAATATACTGGGTTATTTACAACTTTATGGTGAAGTGTGTACAATAAAATAACGTGATATAAATAAAATGTATACTACTGTTCAAAAGTTTGGGGTTGGATAGATTTTTAAATGTTTTTGAATGCGTCTTGCGCACATGAAAGCTGTATTTATTTGATCAAAAATACAGTAAAAACAGTAATATTATTATTTTCCCAGTTTAAAATATTGTAAATTATTTTCCTTCAGAAATCATTCTAATATGCTAATTTGCTGCCCAAGAAACATTTCTTATTATTGTGTTGGTTAATATTTTCGTGGAAATTGTGATAGATTTTTTCAGGATTCTTTGATTAAATATAAAAGTCAAAAGAACAGCATTTAAAAAAAAAAAAGGAAATATTTGTAACATTATAAACGTCTTTACGCATCAATTTAATGCATCCTTGCCGAGTAAAAATATTGAGTTCTTTAATAAAAAAATGTACTGACCCCAAAAGTTTGATAGGTAGTGTAAAAAGAAAAAACGGATAAAACATTTTTTTTATTTAAATTAAAAAATATATATTTAATATATGTTTCCCGTTTGCTTTTGCTGGCCCAAACTGGACTGGTCGGGATGCTTGAACAAACAGCAATATTTTGAAGCTCCACATGAAGCTGGAATATACAAAAGTATTTAACCCTAAAAATGACACACTTCACCTTTAATCTGAAACGATAGAATCTGTGGTATGCTGTTGATTAGATAAAGTTACACAAAGTAATTTTGACTTCAGTTTGACCTCAGTTTGTAAAAAAACAATGAAGTGGGTTTATTATTCTAGAAGGAGGAACTGCTGATTATGTGTGTCCAATGTAATTGCCACAGATGCTGTCATGCTTAAGTTGTACTTGACCAGGAATATTCCTTTAATGTTATGTGTGCATCCATGTAATTAATTAGTTCAGGACACTTCATTTAGGACCAATTTGTGTATGAGCCACTCAACCCTGCATGTCACTCCACACAGCATACTGACATTAGTGACGCCTGACTGGTGATTAATGATGGTTTCTTTCTCTTTTCTATGCAGGGCTCAGGAATGGAGGAGACGGTTTGGGAGCAGTACACTGTGACTTTACAGCGGGTATGAAACTCTTTTACATTAATTCAAACTAGCTCACTCAATGCAGGTTTAGGAGTTGCATGTTTACTCAGGCTAAACGCCGGCCTCTCTAACACACAACAATATCTGAAACTCACCATCACTGATGTTACGATTATATCTGAATATTAACACTGACCATGGTTACATCCACATTTGATTTAGACTTTATTCTGAAGAAGGTTGTTTACTTGTTTATTCCAGTGTACACTATTGTTCAAAAGTTTGGAGTATGAAAGACGTCTTAAATGCTCAAAAAGTCAGCATTTATTTGATCAGAAATACAGTAAATACAAAATAGTAATATTGTTCAATATTATTACAGTTTTAAAGGGATAGTTCACCCAAAAATAAAAATTTGATGTTTATC
>NW_015512442.1:2797-3301 GCF_001515645.1 Sinocyclocheilus grahami | reverse complement strand
GCATGTATGAATGAACAGTGGATATTCCAAATAAGGTGTTTTCGTGAAACATAGTTGTTATTTTACCAACAGCTTATGAGCATCAAAATGTTTTGTGCTGTGTTTTCTTTGTACAAGTACTTCCGTCCATCAGATAAAGTTACCCCTCCCCCTCTCTCTTCTCATCTTCTCCTTCTTTCCTCCTATTCTTTCCTCCAATGTCAAGCACAACAGGATGTACATCTTTGTGTTCACACACGCTATCCAAACACACATTGACGCTATCACAAACATCTCTACATCAGACTCATCCTGGGAAAACATCTCAGTAATTTGGCATGTCAGATCTCTGGGTTCAGATAAGAATAGATTCATCTTATCTCTGCAACATAAAAGGAAAGATATAAGCTTTGGAAAATTTGGGACAAAAGGGTACTTAGAAGTTTATATGGCATATCATGATCTATATCGTTACTGTGATTCAGTTACTCAATAATGTAATATAAGCTTTTGGTTACCACCCAC
>NW_015512442.1:2429-2787 GCF_001515645.1 Sinocyclocheilus grahami | reverse complement strand
TGTTCCTTCAGAAATCATTCTAATATGCTGATTTGCTGCTCAAGTAGCATTTCCTATTATTATCAGTATTGCAAAGCAGTCATGTTGCTTTATTATGTGTAATATATATTTTTGTAGAAACCATGATACATTTTTTTTCAGGATCAAAATGACAGCATTTATTTGAAATAGAAATCTTCTGTAACATTATATAAATGTACTGTTACTTTTGATCAATTTAATTTGTCCTTGCTGAATAACAGTATTGATTTAAAAAAAAAAAAATCTTACTGTTCTCTTATGGATATACTGGAGGTGCTCGTTATTTATTGCAATTCATTTGAGTAATTCTGTACTATAGTTAAGTTTCTCATTCATG
>NW_015512442.1:0-669 GCF_001515645.1 Sinocyclocheilus grahami | reverse complement strand
GGCCTCGCCCCGCCCCACTTGTCACAATTGATTATTAGATTTTATCACTTAAATTCAATATATTGTTCAGCCCTACACAGAATTAGGCAGTATTGCCTGTATTTATGGCTTTTCTTTCAATTGCGTATGTAGCGAACAAACTTTAGCAAACTGTCTCATAAACTTCAGCTAGCACAGGAAAGCAGCTGCCTGTTCGCGTCTTGGTATCCATGTGTTTAGAATCATCAACACTTAAAATACTCAGTCTATTTTTGGGTCAAATCAAAATTATCAATCCGAATGTCTTCGTAGTCCCTTTGCGATTAACAGCTTTCAATCTTATCATCCTGTTTACAGACTTTGTAATATTTTGACACAGATTACATTTTTGCCAATCATTCCAATGCATTTTGTGTGCATTGGTGCACTTCCAGAGCACAGATCAGCCAAGAATGAACAATTTAAAAATGGTTCTGATTGCGGATCGGTTGACCAGTGTGTCTCTAGATAAATTCCTCCAACACTGTAACACTCTAAAATCTCGGTTTCACTCGGTTCTGTCAGGTTTGATCTCCGGCTTTAATTGAGCCTGAATATATTTGGAGCAGATTGCATCAAGCCTGTGATACCCGCTCATTAGACTCTATTTATTCAGCGTTCCTTTGAGGCAGGTACAGCAGGTTGTTATTT
>NW_015512441.1:8271-8824 GCF_001515645.1 Sinocyclocheilus grahami | reverse complement strand
AAAAAAACATAAGTTCAAAACTCATTCACATAAATTAATAACAATAATAAAATAACAATAACAAAACAAATGTTTGAAAATTAAGAGTCCAGTAACAGTTTATGCTCTGACATGACCATTTCCCAATTAACTTTTTCCAGTTGTTTCTTCTGAAATTCCTTGACAGACATGAACATGTGGTTGCCGCAAGCCCGCCAGACGCTCCTTCGTCGAATCCGCCGGCCATGCCGTTCTCAAGCCCGCCCGCCTCCGCTCACTCTAGTCCGCCGTGTGTTTCATCGTGAAAGCGAAACTACTTTGTTTGGCCTTCCAAAAGAGGACACGACTACAATTCAGTGGTTAAGTTGTATTTACAACACTGTTCCAGAACAGTTCAACCCAAATATTCAGATGTGTGCAGCGCATTTTATGGAGGACTGTTTCCTGATCCTGGGAGAGTAGACTACAATGCCGGCTGTTCTGACTCAAAGACTGTAAGTACGTCTTTTATATTTAAGGATTTGCCACTGATGATTCAAACGCGAGTTTTGAGCAGTGTAGAGTAGCGCTTGTT
>NW_015512441.1:0-1268 GCF_001515645.1 Sinocyclocheilus grahami | reverse complement strand
AAAATGGCCTATCCTAAAGGTATAGTTCGCCCAAAATGAAAAATCTGTGATCATTTACTCACCCCCATTTTGTTCCAAAACTGTAGCCTACTTTCTTTCAGCTGTGGAATATTCCATATAAACCAATAGAACCAAAACAATTTTTTGTTACCAACCAACCTTCAAAATTCTGTATTCCTCAGAAGAAAGGAATTCATACAGGTTTGGGACGACACGAGGGTGAGAAATAATTGTTGACAGAACTTTAATTTTTGAGTGAACAATCGCTTTAAAATGGTATGTTTCTTGTCCATGCTCCCACTTGCCTCCAAACAAAGTTCTACTGTGCAGATATTTTAAAAGAGCGGTTCAAATGCACCTCCTGTCACACAAAACTCTAGTGGGACGTGGGCTACAGCAGTGGAAACAGACTGCCCTCTAGTGTTGTTCAGGCAAGGAGTTCACTCGTGATTTCACTACTGTTCTGTTTCTTTTTTAATAATAAGGTTTAACCAAGTAACCATGAGCACATAGAGAACTGGTCTATTTAACAAAACAAAACACAAACAAACTATATACAGGTAATTTTTATTTATTTATTGGTTGGTCGGTTCTATTATTATTATCTTTTATGTGTTGTTCTTTTGCAATTGTTTCCATTTTCCATTTCTGGAATGTAGATATTTTGTATATTCCTATTTATTTACAGATTACACACAAGAGCACACTTGAACTAACTGACAGCTTTATACTTTGATTAATTTGATGGTGATTTATTTACAAATTTGACAAGACATTGTTTCATATTTTATAATTTTTTTTGAAGACTGCTTTATTGAACTCTGTGATCTTGTGTGTTAAATGCTGTTCAATTAAAAGCATTGATTAAGCCGGTCCTGGGACATAGTGCTTTTATTTGTATTTTATTTTTTTCCCAGAAATGTTTTCATTTGAATGAAGAATGACATACATTTTGTTGACACAAATTGGTACAGCATTGAGCAGAACTGCATTCACGTAACATACTATAAAACAGTTAACAATTTAGGATTGATTTAGTTTATATAGAGTTCTATGCTTTTAAGTGGATGAAAATTGTATGTGATAAATGTGACCACAACTTTAGCCACCAAAGTTAAAGACATTGTATGTTGCCCAGAAAGTCGTAAAGGTTTGAAATGACATAAGGGTGAGAAAACTTGGGGGTGAACTATCCTCAATAATAATAATAATAATAATTTGATAAAAAAACATAAGTTCAAAACTCATTCACATAAATTAATAACAAT
>NW_015512440.1:8206-8826 GCF_001515645.1 Sinocyclocheilus grahami | reverse complement strand
AAAACACAATGAATCAGACACGTTATGTTCATGTGTGAGTTAAATGAATCATGAGTAAACACCATACAGTGAAAAAAATTAATTCATTACGCTTATTTAATTTGACAAAAATTTTTGTACAATTTAATTTATTTCATTCAAACTAAAATTGATTAGTTGGGTCAACACAATTTATCTGGTTTACATTAAATTAATTTACACTAGTTTGGGTTAGCTCAACTTCAGTACATTTTGTCAAACACATTTTTTTTGTGGGAATAAATGATTATTTATTTTTTTGAGGTCTAATTATTATTATTATTATTATTAAACAAGCAGTTTCACTCATAATTATACACAATAATGAACAAATATGAAAAACTGGTGTCAGTGCTGATATTAGAATAGTTATTAGTCACTAAGTGTCACAGTCTAAGCACAAACAGCACTCTTCTGCATAATGATAACCACAACATTCACAAACATTACAGAAACTGTCCAACATAACTGAACATTAAACACTAACATGTATTTCCCTTTACAGAAAAACACATAAAATAACACTTCATCCCTAAATTTACAATCACGCAGTTCCTTGTAAATCATGCTGAGAACTACAAACCCACTGCTCAGTTAGTTAC
>NW_015512440.1:3228-5213 GCF_001515645.1 Sinocyclocheilus grahami | reverse complement strand
TTTTTTGTGGGAATAAATGATTATTTATTTTCTGAGGTCTAATTATTATTATTATTATTATTATTAAACAAGCAGTTTCACTCATAATTATACACAATAATGAACAAATATGAAAAAACTGGTGTCAGTGCTGATATTAGAATAGTTATTAGTCACTAAGTGTCACAGTCTAAGCACAAACACCACTCTTCTGCATAATGATAACCACAACATTCACAAACATTACAGAAACTGTCCAACATAACTGAACATTAAACACTAACATGTATTTCCCTTTACAGAAAAACACATAAAATAACACTTCATCCCTAAATTTACAATCACGCAGTTCCTTGTAAATCATGCTGAGAACTACAAACCCACTGCTCAGTTAGTTACGTCAACAACAAATATTAATGTAGTTTCAACATATAATGATACTAACTCTAGTTTCTCCAGCTTGCATTGTGTGTTCATCAGTAGATCACTGAGGTTTTTCACTCCAGAGTCTCCTAGTTTACTCCAGCTCAGGTTCAGTTCTCTCAGGTGTGATGGGTTTGATTTCAGAGCTGAAGTCAGGATGAGACACTGTTTCTCTGTAATACTGCGTCCACACAGACTGAAGACAGAAAGAGAAAACACAATGAATCAGACACGTTATGTTCATGTGTGAGTTAAATTAATCATGAGTAAACATCATACAGTCAAAAAAATTATTCATTACGCTTATTTAATTTGACTAAATAATTTTTTTTACAATTTAATTTATTTCATTTAAACTAAAATTGATTAGTTGGGTCAACACAATTTATCTGGTTTACATTAAATTAATTTACACTAGTTTGGGTTAGCTCAACTTCAGTACATTTTGTCAAACACATTTTTTTTGTGGGAATAAATGATTATTTATTTTTTTGAGGTCTAATTATTATTATTATTATTATTAAACAAGCAGTTTCACTCATAATTATACACAATAATGAACAAATATGAAAAACTGGTGTCAGTGCTGATATTAGAATAGTTATTAGTCACTAAGTGTCACAGTCTAAGCACAAACACCACTCTTCTGCATAATAATAACCACAACATTCACAAACATTACAGAAACTGTCCAACATAACTGAACATTAAACACTAACATGTATTTCCCTTTACAGAAAAACACATAAAATAACACTTCATCCCTAAATTTACAATCACGCAGTTCCTTGTAAATCATGCTGAGAACTACAAACCCACTGCTCAGTTAGTTACGCCAACAACAAATATTAATGTAGTTTCAACACAAATAAATAAAATACATTTCAATTTTAAATATATTAGGTAGAGTGAACACAATGAAATTGTTACAGAATGCTCAAAAACATGTTACTTTAGTTAACTTTAATTAAAATTCTTAATTAAAAGGCAAATTTTTGAGTGTAGTCACAAATACACAAAACACTGAAAATAAACTGAACAGTAAACTTTAATCTCACTGTAACAGCTGTAGAGTATAATGATACTAACTCTAGTTTCTCCAGCTTGCATTGTGTGTTCATCAGTAGATCACTGAGGTTTTTCACTCCAGAGTCTCCTAGTTTATTCCAGCTCAGGTCCAGTTCTCTCAGGTGTGATGGGTTTGATTTCAGAGCTGAAGTCAGAGCAGAACAACCTTCATCTGTCATTTCACAGTATCTTAACCTACATTGAGAGAAATTAGTCACACTTCATTCTGTTTCATTTAAATAAAACACTTTATTAATTCCTGTCTGTGAATGTTACTGACCTCAATCTCTCCAGTTTACAGTGTGACTCCTTCAGTACGTCACATAAGTGATTCACTCCAGAGTCTCCTAGTTTATTCCAGCTCAGGTTCAGTTCTCTCAGGTGTGATGGGTTTGATTTCAGAGCTGAAGTCAGGATGAGACACTGTTTCTCTGTAATACTGCATCCACACAGACTAAAGACAGAAAGAGAAAACACAATGAATCAGACACGTTATGTTCATGTGTGAGTTAAAT
>NW_015512440.1:0-3100 GCF_001515645.1 Sinocyclocheilus grahami | reverse complement strand
ATCTGATTCACTCGTGTGTCTCCTAGCTCATGTTTACTCAGATCCAGCTCTCTCAGGAGTAACGGGTTTTTACCCACAATTCCAGTCACATACTGACAGCCTTCATCTGCAGCAGGACCCACAAACCTGCAGAAGAGAAGATGAAGTAAACTTCATTTCAGAAATAAACAACGTCTGACTCTGAAACACTGTGAAAGGGATGCATTTACAAACTGTATTAATGAAATATTTTTTTATAAATACATTGCCTGCATATAATTTATTTGGCATTACTTCATCGGGTCTCACCTCAGTGTCTTGAGTTGAGAGTTTGGATCCTGTAGTAAATCACTGAGCTGCTTCACTCCTGATGGTCCAGGATCATTTCCTGTGAGATCCAGCTCTATCAGGTGTGAAGGGTTTGATCTCAGAGCTGAAGACAGAGCTTTATAACCTTCTTCAGTGATACTGCAGTCTGAAAGTCTATTTAAGAAAGGTTTATTATATTCAAAGTTACATAATTAATATTACTACAAAAAGGTTTAATATATTTCTTCAACTCATCAGAGACTGCAGTTCTTTACAAATACAAGCTTTTCTGAAGATCCAGGATAAAATAACAATTGCATCTATAACAGTTCACTAGAATATTAAAAGTGATATTGTTAATATATAATGCAATATTTTTGAGTTATAAGATTTAATAATAATACAGCTATGTCATAACTATTCAACATTGCTGTTTTTAAGTCACTTATTTGCATGGTGGGGAATAAAATAGTCTCAAAACACAATTAAGCCTTTAGAAACTCTATTAAAAACAGAATTAGCTTGAGCTGTTACACATACATACAGTTAGTCCATGCATGTGCTGAAGTTGAGTAGCAAAAATAGCAAAGTCAACAGAGATCTCACAAAAGCTATAGAGAAGCTATAGAGAATAAATATTTGTGTTACTTTAGAAAGTCTAAGGCAATATGAAGATTTCCAAGACATTAAAAGCTCTCAGCCTTATTCCTCAGCTTAAAGTGTGTTGTACCAGAAAACCTTTGAGGGTGTTGAAGAAAAAGCACAATATCATAAAATGTTTAATCAGAGCAACTGAGAAACACCTGCAATGTACAGCCAAAGACTTGCAAGACGACCCGACGAAAGAAGGAAAACCATTTCAATGCAGTGTGTAAGAAGAACACTAGACAAGTATGGCCTCCATGTTGAGATGTCTTGACGAATACCACTCTTGATCAAGAAGAACAAAAGGCCGACTTGAACTTGCTAAAATTCATTTGTGTCGACCTGTGGAGCTCTGGAAGAATGTTTTATGGAGTGATGTGACCAAACTGGAACTTTTTGGACCCATGGATCAGCGGCATGTCTGCTGCAAAAAAGGCAAAGCTCATAAGCAGAAGAACACCATCTCCATCGTCAAACTTGGAGGTGGATCAGTGCTGTTATGGGGTTGCTTTACTGTAGTGGGAAGTGGAAATCATGACCGTATGAAGGACATCATGGATTCTTTGAAGTATCAGGCCATTTTGACAAGAATTGTGATGTCTTTGGTGCAAAGACTGAAGCTGATGATCAAAGGACTTTCCTGTAGGACAGTCATCCCAAAGAACACATCCAAATCTACTTCTGCTTGATTCAGGGATCAGTCATAGAATGTTCTCAAGTGGCCTGTTCAGTCTCCAGATTTAATTCTCATTGAAAATATCTGGTTGAATTTAACAAAAGCAGCGGCAATGTGAAAACCAAAGATTATCAGTGACCTGGAAGCTTTTTCAGGCAAGGAATGGGCCAAGACTGTAGTAGAGAGGTGACAGAAGCTTCTAAGCACTTACAGGCAGCGTTTATTGGTGATTTTAAAGAATAAAAGATTCTGTGCAAAATTTGAATTTTTGGGGGGTTGAATAATTTTGAACATGAATGTTTAGAGCCAATTTGAATTTCACCATGATTCATCAGTGTTCCATTCTCAGAATCACTCAAAAGTGTATTAACAAACTTTCTCTAATACTTTACTGATGCCTTTGTTGAATTGTTTTCATAACATTTTGTTCTCCGCAGCAAAATGCCTTGCAGGTCATAATAATTTTGATTGCAACTACTATAACCTTCTTCAGTGATACTGCAGTCAGAAAGACTAAAATAAATAAATAAATAAATAAATACATACATGCATGTATTACACCATTAGGATATTAACATTTCCAATCACCTAAAAAAATCAAGCTGTTTGTCAATATTTTATAAATGTATCTACACCAACACACCAATTTCACATTACTGACCCATTCCTTGTGACACAGCGCCGGTTTACAGACCAGCTGGAGCTTTACATTGATTCATGTTTAGATTAACCAAATTCAGACCTGAGTATCTGCAGTGTCTGTGAATTTCTCAGCAGACTGGAGATTTCTGTCACTCCAGAGTCTGCTATTTGATTCCTGCTCAGATCCAGCTCTCTGAGGTTTGAAGGGTTTGAATTTAGAGCTGCAGCCAGAACATGACAAGCTCCTTCTGTGATACAGTTGTTCTTCAGACTGCATAAAGAGAAAACACTTCAGTTTTAATCTTAATATTTACCAGTATGTTTTAGCTGACAGTTGACAAATACTGGTGATGATGATGATGATGATGATGATAACCACATTACAAAAGTCACATATGGGTTTTCAGTCAGCAATCTCTTACACAAAACACATAAAAACACCCAGCAGCAAGAATTTAAAAGTGTCCTTGTAACAATGAAAAACGTACATCAGTGTGTTGAGTGTACAGTGTTTATCCTGCAGTAGAGCAGCGATCTGATTCACTCGTGTGTCTCCTAGTTCACGTTCACTCAGATTCAGCTCTCTCAGGAGTAACGGGTTTTTACCCACAATTCCAGTCACATACTGACAGCCTTCATCTGCAGCAGGACCCACAAACCTGCAGAAGAGAAGATGAAGTAAACTTCATTTCAGAAATAAACAACATCTGACTCTGAAACACTGTGAAAGCGATACATTTACAAACTGTATTAATGAAATATTTGTTTATAAATACATTGCCTGCATATAATGTATTTAGCATAACTTCATCACGTCTCACCTCAGTGTCTTGAGTTGAGAGTTTGGAT
>NW_015512439.1:8514-8830 GCF_001515645.1 Sinocyclocheilus grahami | reverse complement strand
CTCGTGGCGCGAGGTCCGCTGCGGTGCGGAGTTCTCTCTGAACTTACAGGTCGTGACCACCCTCGTGTAAGTCCCTCAGTGCCTTAGCCTGGTGCACTTGCAATCACGCCGTAGCGTGTAAGGCGGAGGCAGCTTCTCCACCGGTCGTATAGGCATCGCTGGCCAGTCGAGTACCTACAGACCCCGGAGGGGAGGCACGGTTCTCCCTGCCGGCTGGAGGCGGCATTAGGACACAACTGCATCGCAACCGACCGCTCCACCGGGGGGACCCTTGTAACCCCCTGGCTGCCCCACCATCGAGGGGGGGGGGGGAGGA
>NW_015512439.1:6106-7577 GCF_001515645.1 Sinocyclocheilus grahami | reverse complement strand
TCCCTCTAAGCGAGATCCCAATTCGTCGGTCCTCCGACGTGACGTCGAGAGTGACCGACTGAAAGGGAACACTCAGTTACTCTGGAGAAGCACATAGTAACACTTTGCTTCAGCATTGCTGTTCTTTGTATATTGCCCTTACAGACAAAAATATATGGGAATATATAATATGCAATAATGCATTTACATATATGGAAATCTAGAGTTTATATTTTTCAATGTGTGGCTCTTGTCTGTAAAACTGCTTGTGCAGACTGCAATTGGGACAGAAAAAATGCTACGTGGACGGGAGTTACTGGTTTGAAATAAATTGATCTTTCACGTAATGAACTAACTGAACTCATTAGAACCGTTTCTGAATTAAATTGACCAATGTGTAGGCTACTTAAGGTACGGTGTGCGAGACTAGCAATCCAACATATTTTGCAATGAGGAAATAAGTAGACCTTTTACCTTTGCAGACTCTGGAGGACAGCAGAGGACAATAGCAATTTAAAGAACATGATACATTGGTTTTGGTTCTGTATGGAAGGTGACATGGTGTAATAATAACAATAGTTGTAAATAACAACAATAAAAACAACAATAATAATATAATACAACATTTTTATATTGTATTTTATATTTTCTGGCTCAAGCACATATCTGCAAATAAATGCTGTTTAGTGAAATGTGATTTATACTAATACATGAATACATCACAAGCAAATGGATTTCATCTACTTGTAAGAACCAGACTAAGCAGAACAGGCCTTGAAACTATTTTGCTCAGATAAGACAAAATCAAATGAAATTGAAAGTAATAAAACTAAAGACAAATATTAGCTTACAAGAATAACAAGAATAGGTGTGAACACAACGTCCACAAATATTAAATTAAATTAAAATAAATACAGCACATACTGTATAAGCAAACACCAGCAAGTGATCAATCAATCTCACAAACTTTGAAAAAGAATGTTTTGTTTTGTTCAAACAATTTGTTTGAAACTCTCTTTCAGGTTCTTTGAACGTCACAGATGTGGGTGTAAGTGGAAGATCTGCACAAGAGACAATTCAGAATAAACCGCTTTTGAAAAATTTAAATGCTACTTTATTACATCTTCACTGTTTGATTAATTTCAATTAACAGTGTGCAATTATTGATAAAGCATTTCAAAATGTTTATATTACTATGAAAGCATTGCGAGCTGCCAGTCAAAAAAAACATAGGTGTGACCTTCTCATCTGGTTTTTGTGAACTGAAGTCCTAAAATCCTTAAAGTTAACGTCTTTCCTCCCAACAGACTGTCAGAGAATATATCTAGTATTTGAACAGTCTGTCAGGATGAAAACAAGAGAGAAGAACTATGAAGCAGCTCTTTCTGGATTGAGCAAGAAAAACAAATCACAATACTGGTAATTTCTTACTGTAGAAAAAAAAGTTAACTATTTATTATTTTCAGAAGAGAGTAAGTGGTGTAATTCTGTT
>NW_015512439.1:2171-5983 GCF_001515645.1 Sinocyclocheilus grahami | reverse complement strand
TTAAATAAACCTGGCTTATTTGGTAAACTTGTTTTATGAAACAGCTAAAAGCTAAAAATCCTAAAACCAATAACTGAAGCAACTCCATTATACCCAAAATTTGAAAGAGCATCCTAAACGTAAATATCAAATAACACATGCAGAGCTGAATCAGGACATACACTTTATTAATCACATAAAAAATGACCCCAGTTCATACTAAGCTCAAGTCCTGCAGTGCTAGAAGCAGTCCATGCACATTAGTGCTCACTATAAAGATGTCATTAAATCACCATCCAGAAGACAGTACTCCATTTTTGGACTTATTTTGGGAGAACTCCAGCAAGGAGCAAAATATATATAAGTCTGCTATAAACACAGTCAGAAATAAACATCTTAACATGTCTGCATGCAAGTTTTTTTTTTACATTTATAAGTTATTAAAAGTTCACATATTTTTATTTTGTTTATGTATTATATAATAATTTTGTTTGTTGTATGTTCCTGTAATGGCTGAAGCTTTGGCAATACTAGTCATGCTAAAAAGCTTTATTTGAAATGACTTGAATGGAGAGACAGACAGAGAAAGAGAGAGAGAATGAGAAAGTTAAAACAACAGGGAAATACAATTTGAACAATACATTTATAATACAATTAGCCTGTAGAACTATATAGTGGAACGCTTGAGTACATATTTAGCAAACTGAATGAATCAGGAATTAATTAATCAGATTATTAATTAAATATAAATACATAAACAATACAAAATACATTTAATATTTGCAAACACAACAAAGAAAATAAAATTTGTGGAACAGAACAGAATTGTTAAGGCACTAACTCAATAACAGAATCATTCATCCTTCAATTGTGACCCTGGACCACAAAACCAGTCATAAGGGTCAATTAAAAAAATTGATGCTTTCCATTGATGTATGGTTTGTTAAGATAGGACAATATTTGGCCGAGATACTGTTGCTAAACCAGTAGATCACCACACTAGCAATAAGCTCATCATCACAAGGTGCATGCTGGTTAGAAATACTTTCTGACTCAATACTGTGATCAAATGCTCGTGAGAGCCAGATGGTGTAGTTTTTAGAGGAAGCTTCAGTTTACTAGCTGAACAAGCTAAAAGCATGATGGGAAATTCTGACGATACAACTTAACCCATATCGCTTAAGAACGAGGTTTGGTTTCATAAAACATGTTAAGTCTTTTCCTACTTGAATTAAACTGAAATGAAATTTCCTACTGTCGTTTACATCCAAGACGAGGTGTTTGGCATCTTAATGCCAAGTTCTTTAATTCTCATACAACACTCATTAGGGAATTTTTAGGCACTGATACTGATTATTTAGAATGATATCTGTGATACCCATACCAATAGTTTGGTGGTTCTGCTTTTTAATACCTTGTTTCAAATGAAAATAGTGTTTATTCTCCCCATATCAGAGTCTCACTTCTAAACAAAAAACACATTACTCACATTATCATTCTTAACTTAATGTTATTTCTCAATTTCTAAACTTTTTAGATATTCTTAACTCTTATTAACATTAACCAATAAGCCTCCTGTTAGGCTCACAATCACTCATTTCCTTTGCTATACAGAGAATCAATCAATCTATCATCAAGTGTGATGAAAACCATTACTTTATTTTTCTGAAGAGCTTACAAATTTCAATACGGTTATATTTCTGTTCTGATGATACTTTTAATTAAAATCCTGGCTGAAATAAATAAATAAATAAATAAAAAAGTTGCTGTCTGATTTAAATAAGTAAATACTTAAAATTTTAGGACTGAACCATTATTGCAATGATTAATATGTTTCTGGCATGTTGTGAGTTTGGCAACGATTATTTTAACTAACTGATGTAGTGCGTACATTTTTATTTCTCAAACAACCATGTCAGAAGATGTACTTGTGTCTATATTCCAGAATGACAATACCAACATTTATCAGGCTTCAATTGTGAAAGATTGGCCACCACAGAGACCTGCAGACTTTACCCTATTGAAAGTCTTTAGGATGTGCTGGAGTCGACAAGTACATGAAGCTTTGTGCAATAAAGCATTTTCATTCAGATTCGACTTTTGAACCGACTATAATTAGAGTACAATGCTTCATGTAAACGCACCTACTGTTTCGCAGCTTGGGTCCAATTGTTATCCTAGAATAATGTTGTAAGTGCGTGTTGAACATAGTTGATTAAGAAATTAAAAGTTACACACTGCATCAGTTAGGGTTAACAGTTTATCTAATTAATTATCGAATCAATTAGTTAGTTATGGAAAAAAGATATGTTCACGCAAAGAAAGAAGGTGTAACTTTTATTCTCTCTGTTGCCGCGACTGCCATGTCGTGGAGTCGCTGTGTGTTTTGTTGTGAAAGCGAAACTACTTTGTTTGGTCTTCCAAAAGAGGACACAACTAGAAATCAGTGGTTACGTTGTATTTACAACACTGTTCCAGAACACTTCAACCCAAATATTCAGATGTGCAGCGCATTTTGCGGAGGACAAGGACTGTTTCCTGTGAGAGTAGCCTACAATGCCGGTGTCTGTTTCTATAAAGTGGGGCAATTCCAACTTTGCAAGGACAGTCTGGTGCTTCTGACACACAGTCTGCATGTACGTTTTCATATGTAAAGGATTTGCCACTGATGATTCAAACGCGAGTTTTGAGCAGTGTAGAGTAACTGTTAGAGCTTGTTGTTTGTCATTTCTCCGATCACAAATGCAGACATGGTTTTATGTTTACGCGGCGTGATGCAACGCAATGCGTAAAAAGACAGTATAAGTCATTATAATCAGTAATTATGTCCCCACTGGATGCAACAAATGCCTCGTCTGTAATGGGTTTTTATTGGTTTTGTCTCATCGCACACGGCATCGTCACGGCGACACAGCATCACAGTCATAGTTTCATCCCTTTAGAGTGTCGCTGTGACCGTCTTTTTGCAGTAAAGGATCTGTCAAAGTTTGATGAGTGGGAAGATGACATGAAGCGACGCAAGGTTAGCTGCATTGAAAACAGATGAGCGCACATGTGCATACAGCTCCTGATCGGGTGAAGTTCATGGGATTTTGTCCACAGAATGATAAGAGCACACGTTTTAAATTTTTTTAATTTCACACTCAATATTTTAACTTAAAGGGGTCATATGATGCGATTTAAAGTTTTCCTTTCTCTTTGGAGTGTTACAAGCTCTTGGTGCATAAAGAAGATCTGTAAAGTTGCAAAGACTAAAGTCTCAAATCCAAAGAGATATTCTTTATAAAAGTCAACCACGCCTACCTAAAACGGCTCGTTCTAACACGCCCCCACATGTCTACCTCACTATCTGGGAAGATTTGCATAACGCCGCCCAAATGTTCACGCAAAGAAAGAAGGCGTAACTTTTAATCTCGCTGTAGTATTGTTGCCACCGCCATGTCGTGAAGGCGCTGTATGCTTCGTTATGCCTGGAGCTGATCCGTGCTGGTCGGTGAGGAAATACTTCAACATTGCGCTGTGGATTGCCGGATCGGCAGAGTCCTGCCCGGGGTCATCACATGTGGTTGCCGCAGGCATCACAATATGGTAACCCTTACCATATTGTGATGCCTGTAACATTTCCATCACACGCTTGAGGTATTCAGGCAATCACAACAAACTGGATAGCTGGCCAATCAGACCGATGAGCTTTGTAAAAATCTATGCATTTCAGAAGGGCGGGGCATAGAGGAGAAATAATAATGTACACTATGTGGAAAATAATGTGTTTTTTTAACCTTAAACCGCATAAACATTTCATTACACCAAATACACAAAATAATGTTCTTTTT
>NW_015512439.1:0-1856 GCF_001515645.1 Sinocyclocheilus grahami | reverse complement strand
TTTTAGGCACTGATACTGATTATTTAGAATGACATCTGTGATACCCATACCAATAGTTTGCTGGTTCTGCTTTTTAATACCTTGTTTCAAATGAATGATAATTACACAATCATTACATATGTAAATAGTGTTTATTCTCCCCATATCAGCAGAGTCTCACTTCTAAACAAAAAACACATTACTCACATTGCCATTCTTAATGTTATTTCTCAATTTCTAAACTTTTTAGATTTTCTTAACTCTTATTAACATTAAGCAATAAGCCTCCTGTTAGGCACACAATCACTCATTTCCTTTACTATACAGAGAATCAATCAATCTATCATCAAGTGTGATGAAAACCATTACTTTATTTTTCTTAAGGGCTTACAAATTGCAATACTGTTATATTTCTATTCTGATGATACTTAATTAAAATCCTGGACTAAATAAATAAATAAAATAAATTAAAAAGTTGCCGTCTGATTTAAATAAGCAAATACTTAAAGCTGCAAGTCCGTAAATTTTTTTTGGTTAAAAATGATCCGAAATCAATATTTGAGCAAGTACATAAACAGCCAGTGTTCAAAACTATCGCCTTATTTTAGCCCGATTCACAACAGCTAGCTTATAAGAATGTTTTCTAATTTGAGTGGTACGAGTAGGTTTTCGCGGGAAATTCAAGCATGGCACTGCGTCATTACGTCACGTCTGTAAACATAAAGATTGAGTCCCGGCTACTAGGCTATCGCATGTGAGGATCCTGCAGGTGGAGGATCGTTTATAGCCTTTTCTCACAGCAGCTGGAATAATTAAAGGTACCATTTTGATGGCAGATTGTAATTCAGAAAGGATTATGTGTTTATGAAACACATGTGAATGAAATTAAATTATATTCCAGTTTTAAATGTGCTTCTGATTACAGATGGGTTTACACAAGATTTGTATTTTAAAGACAACCAGTTTGAAGGGAGCATAATTAGCTTTTTGGGTTAAAATAATTTCTTAATATTAAATTCGAAGAGTATGACAATTAGAGATTAGACTGTACAGAAATTGAAATCTACTCGCTTATACACACACTACACTCCTTTTTAGGCACTGATACTGATTATTTAGAATGATATCTGTGATACCCATACCAATAGTTTGGTGGTTCTGCTTTTTAATACCTTGTTTCAAATGAATGATAATTACACAATCATTACATATGTAAATAGTGTTTATTCTCCCCATATCAGCAGTCTCACTTCTAAACAAAAAACACATTACTCACATTATCATTCTTAACTTAATGTTATTTCTCAATTTCTAAACTTTTTAGATATTCTTAACTCTTATTAACATTAACCAATAAGCCTCCTGTTAGGCACACAATCACTCATTTCCTTTGCTATACAGAGAATCAATCAATCTATCATCAAGTGTGATGAAAACCATTACTTTATTTTTCTGAAGAGCTTACAAATTTCAGTACTGTTATATTTCTTTTCTGATGATACTTTTAATTAAAATCCTGGCTGAAATAAATAAATAAAAAAGTTGCTGTCTGATTTAAATAAGTAAATACTTAAAATTTTAGGACTGAACCATTATTGCAATGATTAATATGTTTCTGGCATGTTGTGAGTTTGGCAACGATTATTTTAACTAACTGATGTAGTGCGTACATTTCTATTTCTCAAACAACCATGTCAGAAGATGTACTTGTGTCTATATTCCAGAATGACAATACCAAGATTTATCAGGCTTCAATTGTGAAAGATTGGCCACCACAGAGACCTGCAGATTTTATTTGAAAGTCTTCAGGATGTGTTGGAGTCAAAGAAAACATTTGCACACTCTAATAGTTAGTTGGACCCCCTTTAGCTTTGATA
>NW_015512438.1:7874-8830 GCF_001515645.1 Sinocyclocheilus grahami | reverse complement strand
GATTTTTTTATTTTAATGTTCATTGAGGTTAACTTATAATGTTAATAAAGTTTTTTTTTTTTTTTGCACAAAAAAACTAATAAATATGTGAAAAAAATGATTATTTTCAACCCTCATTCTGACCCTCAGTCTAAAAGTACCTGTCCTTTAAGGCTACTCAGTAATCGACCACTGTTTTTATGATTGGCTAACGTCACTGCATAGGAAACACTATCAACACCCCCGTCACTATTTCTTTGTGAACTCTCCATGACACTGTGCCTCAATTGCAAAACAAAATGCTCCGACCAATCCTCTGACATGATCCGGGGTGCCATTAAAAATAAATGACGTTGTAATGAGGATTCAGTGACGTTGGGATCCATGTGCAGCTTTATTAACAATAGACAGGCAGAGTTCAGTCAACAGCAAACAGGGGTGGAGTAGGCAAGGCAGAATCGTAACCAGAGTCCATGCAAAGGGGTCGAGGCTGGCGGCAGGCAGAGGAGAGAGTAATTCCAAACACAGAGCAAGATCAAAGAGGCGGGCAGCGAACAATCAGACAGGTCTAAACAATCCAGGTAGGCAACAGGTAATCAAACAAGGTATAAACGCTCGGAAATGTCAGCAGTAGCAAAACAAGACTTCGCAACGAGGGTAAGGCAGGCACTGCTATATAGTCATGGTAATGATCAGCACCTGTGCAAGTAATCAAAGTCAGGCATGGGATGATGGGAAATGAAGTCCTAAGGAACAGTTAGTACTCCGGTGAGGGTTCCCTCTGGTGGGGATCGGAGGGAGCCACGGAGGCTTGATTTGTGACAGAGCCCCCCCCCTGCGAGCGGCTCCTGATGCGAGGAGGCAAACGACGCCGGGGTCTTCCACGAGGTCTTGGGGCTGGTTTATCCGGGTGAGTCCTATGGAAGTCAGTGGTAAGAGAGGGATCCAGAATGTCCTCTGCGTCGACCCAGGACCGC
>NW_015512438.1:0-1642 GCF_001515645.1 Sinocyclocheilus grahami | reverse complement strand
AGGAGGAGGAGGAGGAGGAGGAGGAGGAGAAGAGGAGGTAAGAGGGAAATAGGGAAAAGTAGACGGGTGTAATGAACTGGGTTTTTTTTACTGATTCATTCAAAGTGATTTGACGCTTAAACGCTTGAGAAATGTCTGCCAGAGCGCTTGACGGTTATGAATGTGCATTGATTTTATCTTTGAGGGTGTGGTGAGAGTTGGGTTTGGGTTGTCAGAAGCACTACTATCTGAATTTCTCAGTAGATGCACTCAGCTTTTGGTCACATGGCAGATCGTCACATCATTCCTCATTATTTGCAGGGTTTTTGACATACTTAACAAGTGTGAAGGCAGCTCAGAAAACGTTTGTTTCAGTAAAAAAAACTCTGTGTGGACCCTGTTAAGTGATGAGATGATTTTTTTTTGTAAGAATTTATTCAAATGAACCATCTGAACAAATGGATTAACTAAAATAAATCTGACTTCTCGAATTCTCAGTGATTCTATTCGTTTTTTATACTTGCATTTTTCATTCCTGTTCTGTTCTGAATAACATTACATTTAAAGGATTTGTTGTGGAGTGAGGGGAAACTAAAATACATCTTTATAGTGTTTATAAATGTTCATTTGGTCACACTTTAGTTTAGGGACCAATTCTCGCTATTATCTAACTATTAGCTTTTGCCTCAAACTCCTAATTTGCTGCTTATTAATAGTTTAGGTATGGGGTCGGATTAAGTGATCTAAAAAATGGTCATGCAAAATAAAGTATTAATATGTGCTTCATAAGTACTAATAAACAGACAATATGCATGTAATATGGATGCTAAGCAACTAGTTAATAATAGTGAGAATTGGTCCCTAAACTAAAGTGTTGCCATTCATTGTATATACTGTTTTCTTACATTATTTTTGCATGTAACAATTAATTGACTTACTGAGCCAACTTGTGTTTTTTTTCTTCTTCTCAACAATGCAGTTTTGACCTGGTGCAACTTATTGTATTTTCCAGAAGTTACAATGAATGTGAACTTGATGTTTTGAAGCTTCAAATTTAAAAAGTGCACAAAGCATGTGTGTATATATAAAAGCAGCTTGCATGGCATTCAATCAAGGTACATATTTGATCAATTATTTCCTTGGGAATCAAACCCATGACCTTGCCATTGCTAGCATGCTGTACTATTCCAGATCTTCTGAAGTCGTACGGTAGCTCTGTGTCACAAACATTACATGATGACAGAAATTAGGTGAACAGTTTCTTGAATTTGCCATTTTTATGATATCTTCTTCTTCTTTCCATCTGCCATTGTCTGTAAGGAGTTTGATGCAGCGAACGTGTTCATGCACCAGGCCATTCACACCATCGAGTATTGTCTGGGCTGCATCTCCAACACGGCCTCGTACCTGCGGCTCTGGGCCCTCAGCCTGGCTCACGCCCGTAAGTGCTCTCGTGTGTTTCACTGCTGCCGTCGTCACTGAGGAGGAGCATCTAGTCATGCTGTATGTGTGTGTGTGTGTGTGTGTGTGTGTGTTTTTCAGAGTTGTCTGAGGTGCTGTGGTTAATGGTGATGCGGATCTCCTTCCAGCAGCTCAGTTATGTGGGCTCTGTCATCATGGTGGTTATATTTGCTGCCTTCGCTGTGCTAACCATATCTATCCT
>NW_015512437.1:7945-8831 GCF_001515645.1 Sinocyclocheilus grahami | reverse complement strand
AGAAGAGGTGTGAGGCTGAGCTGTGTCCATGTTCTCACTGGAGGGTCCAGCTGAGGATGGGAAAAGAAAGAGCATGTCGCCATGCCTGAAAGACAAAGAAAAACAACTTTACGTCAGGTTTATGCATGTAAAATGCTCTTGCCATGACAAGCCCATATGTGCACAACTAAGTAAACCCAATCTCTCACAAGGGCACACTTACTTGATTTTCAGCAGGCTGAGGGTCTTGTTCTGTGACAGAATCTCTCCAGTCTTGTTCCGGTTCAGGTAGATAGAGAAACCATTTGAACTGAACCCAAACTCTTTGGCAACCTGGCAAGAAGGCAGCAAAGAATGTCAGAAACAAGAAGCTGACAAGTCTTTCATTTTGTTCCTAGAAATTATGGATCTACCATTACTGCTGCAATTGGACATTCCTTGTCCATTTGTCTTATCCCTGTCTTGGAGCCTCCACTAATAAGCTGATAAAATGTGGACGTGTTAAATAAAACAGACATTTAAATGTGTAGTGGCAATCCTGATTGTTTGCCTTTCAGAGATTGTGCAGGTGAGTGATGACTGCAGGACCGCGAGCCTCTAAATCCATGCTGTTAAAATTCAATAAACTCTAATAAAGTTATGAGAGTACAGTGCATGAGAGAGAGAGGAAAAGAAAGTATTTGAGATTATGATGCAAAGAAAAAAGATTTTACTCTTCATTTTCAAACACTTTATACATACAGACATATATAATGCAAAAATCTATTAACCAATTAATAAGCTACTGAATCTGAAACTCAAAAACGAGTGGAATGCATAAGTTGTGTAGTCAGATTCTCTGCATGGTAAGGCAAATATCTTTTGTACTCACCAAGGCTACATTTATTTGAACAAAAATACAGTAAAA
>NW_015512437.1:5576-6793 GCF_001515645.1 Sinocyclocheilus grahami | reverse complement strand
AAGAGAAAGGAAAACTTGAAATCGCATCATATGACCCCTTTGATGCATTCTCGCTGAACGTGTTAATTTCCTTCTACAAAAAAATAAAAATAAAATACTGACAAAAACTTTTAAATGGTAGTACACGGGTACTACCATTTAAACATATGTAGTTTACTTGCTATTAAGTGCCTCAAACATAACACTGAGTATCTTTCAAAGATGTGATGATCCCATTAACATACAGTAGCGAATCCAGTTCTTTAATTCTTCATCTAAAGAATCATCTCACTTATAACTAATTTTGTAGGACACTTGTCCAAAACAAACTCATTTATAGCTCGATGGGCTGTTCCGAATCCAAACTAGATAAAATCCACTATCAGGTGGTTCTGGTAACAACGTAATTGAGAACAGTACTCTAAAAAAAGTGCAGTCTCAGAAACAAACTGATCCATCGCGTCCAAATGACTGTCCATTAGGCAACTGAAAACCCAGCAGAAGACCAATATCTTTATTAATCCAATCAGCAAAAGCTTTAACTGCTCACTCAGGGCACTATGTCCTAAACTTAACTTTTAACTGTAACATACCTATAAAAAAATGGATGCCTTTTAAAAAAAGCAGTGTGCATTTCTTTTAATCCATACACCAGAACACAAGATGAACAAGCACATATTTTTCAAAGCTAGACCCCTCGACTTCTCTCTGTCTCTTTCCTGCCATTTAATCCCAAAGTCAAATGGTGAGACGGTCTCAGTTGATCGCCGGCTCACTCTCCACCCTCCTGCTGTGAGACATGAATCTTTAATGGGCCCTGCAGTGTCTACATCAGGCACACACAAACCCTCTGCCCGTCTCAAAAGAGCCTGCAGCACCTTTAACTATCAGCATCCAAAATTCTCTATGACTTCTATTATAACACAATTTACCCTATCAAGTTACATAATAATCAAAGATTGACATGAGGTAACTACTTTTTTTCTGGACTTATCTTATTATGGACTATTTCTCTCTACTAAACATAACTATTCAGACCTAGAAATAGAATTTTATGAAATGTATCAATTGTTAGATAACAAATAAAAAAACCGAAATAAACTAAGGGCCCAACCTTTTATTTTTGAGTTTTGGTCACTTTCAATGGCATTTTGGCCGCAAGCCCTTGTTCATTTCTGCCTCTGCTGCAAGCACACTGACCATCAAGCTTTGCACCACAGCAGAAATGCATGTCACTG
>NW_015512437.1:1657-2516 GCF_001515645.1 Sinocyclocheilus grahami | reverse complement strand
AGTGAAAGAAAATTAGAAGAATTATTGGGTAGAAAATCATAAATTAATGAAAGATACAGGACTTTTAAATGAATAGATTAAATTATAATGAATAATATTATACAATGAAATATACAAATGGAAAGTAATGAATACATTAGATAGAAATTATACTAAAATGGGACACAATGATGGATTTGATGATGAGGATGACAGATGATGGCGATGAAAAATGAAATAACTACACAAAATGATCACGGATGAAAAAAACACATGACACTGTTCCCTAACAATCGTCTGAGAGACTTACTGAAACCGAGAATTATAGCCAAAAATGAAATCGTGCTTGTATGTGTGCTAATATGGATGCACTGAATGACGGGGTTGCAAAGCACAAAGTAAATATGATATTAAAAAATGAATGGTTCCTGAGGGTATCCTTACGCAGGATACTCAGAAATTGAAAAAGGGAGTGAAAAGGTTGAAACTTTATTTATGACCCACTTGGGTAGCCTGATGGGGAAATAGAGTGATGAAGTAAAGTTTTGTAAATCTAATGTCGGCCAGCAGAGTGTTTCATCTCTACTACAGGACTTGCGAAGGTGGACAGAGGAGGCACCGAGGCACGTGAAATGAGAAGGCAGGCATTTCACGGGCACGTGTCATGCTTTTACTCACTCAGAGGCTTTCTTGCTTCCGTATGTTTCGTGTTCCAGAAGAAAACAGGGAGGGAGAGTAGAAAAAGAAGACGAGAGGAAAGAAAAGGAGCAGCAGTTTTTCTAAGTAAACAGATTGCAATCTGTCTGGACCTTTTCTGTTCTATTGTTTGAGCAGAAAGTGTTCTTGGACTGCAAGAAAGAAAAGAAACCAGAGGGATGGA
>NW_015512437.1:0-1540 GCF_001515645.1 Sinocyclocheilus grahami | reverse complement strand
AAAAGTTGGAATGGTCCACTTGGAGTCGATGGCCAGGATGGAGGCAGGTGGTTTGGAGAACATGACTGGAAGGGGTCTTCAATGCACAGAGGATGATGGGAAGGTAACGGGCTCAGATGATACCATACTGAGCCAGCTCATGAAGCTCCAGATGGTTGAAGGCCTCCCAGGGGCAGATGACAGTGATGTCTGCAGGTAGAAACACAGGAACGTGAGTTCATCTATCATTCAAAGAGTTAACTTAAGCAGATTGATGGCCAGCTAGCATTCAGGTCTGTTTAATCACAGTAATGTCATAAGATATCATATAGGATCATTGATGATGCTCAGTATGAGAGGCTGATCAGACTAATCATTTCAGACAAGGACAGCTTAGAATAGATGGTAGGTGATGTTGTCATGATGGCAAAACATGTGAGGAGAAATGCAGATTATACTTACCAGTGCCTAAACCTTCCATGCCAGGGATGTCATCTCCGAAACTATTAAATATAAATAAAAGAAATGCGATAAAAAAAGAATGAGATAATTAAATAAAATTAGATAGAATTAGACACATTTGGTTAAATGAAATTAGATCATTTTAAAATACATTATATTTTTAGAACAGTCATGTTGTCGAATTATTGAATGTGCACAGTTTTAATTATTCTTAGTATAATAAAGCATGACTGAAGTGTGGAATATCACAAAGCCATTATCATAAAGATTTTACTTTACTGTCTAACTTACCCTTGGATACCCTTCTTTGGTGGCTTGCTCTTGAACTGGCGAGTCTGCCTCTGCTTGAACTTGGGCGGTCCTTTGCGTGGTGTGGCAGGACCACCGGTGACACGGGTGGCTGATTTGATCTCTGGTTTGGGTGGCTCAAGATTCATGGCTGTTTGTCACTGTTGGTCGTTTTTCTTTGTATTCGCTACCCGTGATGTAGTGCTGATGTAAATGCATCAGAAAGACTGGAGTGAGTTTATAGTTCACACCCAATGAAATATAGATTTTGTTTTGTAAAATGGATTTTGGCTTCATTCTGGAAAAAAAATGTAGGACTTTGTGACACATACAAACAAATTAAAACACATAGATTTTTAAATTACACATTAGGCCAGGAAGGTTACAGTAATTGCAAGGTCAAACTGACACCTAATGAATATCTATGGCAGCAACCCCAGACTGAGAAAACTATACCCATAATCCTCTTACTGATGAGTAATACACAAATCCAAATACATATTCCACTCTAACTGAATGTATAGCATGGCCGTGCTCCTAGAAATGAGCTCAGGGAATGTTTGATGAGTAGGGTGACCCATTTTGTGTAATCCTGCTTGGATTAATAAACGTCCCCCATCCCAATGGTGGCAATCTGCACTTGGATTAATCTTATTAGAGCAGGGATAACACCAAAACATGCTGAGCAAACAGAAAAGATAAGTGTCAAAATATGACCTTCAGTTATATTCTTCAAAGACTTATGGGAATAGACAATGACAATGATGCACTTGCACAATTGTTGGATACTGCTCTTTCTTTCTTTCTTTCT
>NW_015512436.1:7410-8832 GCF_001515645.1 Sinocyclocheilus grahami | reverse complement strand
CCAAGTATTAAATTCAGTTACTTAGTGCAATAGAGTACTACTGGATTTCTGGCAGCAGCTTTTAATGCAACATGTAACATTCCCAGATTCAGCAATGACAGCAATACTCGATATATTTGAAATGCATTACTGTTTTAATAAGCTTTGTTAATTTTTTATGCAGTATTCTGTCAACTGTGCATATATGTATTAAAGTGGCTGTCATTTGATCTGTTCTGAAAGTAACACAGAATAATCCATTTATGGATGCATTCTGGGCTTTTAATTTTATGGTAACATTTCTACATGGTCACCAAATAATGCATTATAATGAGGTCATCTAATTGAAAACAATTAAAATAAGAAATATTAAAAATGAGGGCAGTCTATCATGGATATAGTTTATAGATGTATGTCAGAACAGTCTACTGCAAAAACTGTTAACTGTAGTACATTTTGGATATAATACAATTAATTTTTCAATATAATCTAACTCTACAGTAAAATTGTTATTCCATAAGTGCATTTGCCTGCTTTTCCTTGATATGTCCCATTTGAGTAAACAGTCAAGCTCTGATAGGTAAAATGAAATGATAAAGTACTGTACGTACATGCTGTGTCCTAGATATCGGAGTAGTTTAAACTATTCGTTCAACATTTCAGAGTACATTTTCTGTAGGAAAAATAATAATCCACTATGCAAGTCAGGAACATATAGACATACAGAAAACTAAAAAGTTCAGTGATTTTTTAAATAGAATTCTGTGAATTCTACAACTTATGTCCACAACAGACAATTAACATGTTTACTGTACTGAACACAGACAATAGTCACCAGTTTTTTCTCCTTTTTAGTGAAGATGCTCTCCATTTGATGACGTAATTCATATGTAGCTTTGCATAGTTTTACAGTTTTTGAGAATGAGATGGAATACCAGGAACCAAGTTTCTGAAAAGGTAAAGCAGTTTCAAAATTAGTTTACATTTTTGCCAGTTGATGATCTAATGGATAACGAGCTGACATTTTTATATACAGTATATACTGTAGCATTGCAACGCAAGATGATGGTCCATATAACTGAAATTAGAACTTCTTATTGAAAAATTTTTATCAGAAATAACTTCCAGCAGACAACTTTTCAAGAACCATTTCTTTATCCAATTAATTTTTAACGTAAGAGTGTGTGCGGACATTTGCAACATAAATGAGCAAGGCTTCTGGTGTCATTCACTTCCAGTTATTTTACCTGTTAAATGAACTAGCTAATGAACTGGAAGTCTTTTACCAAGAAAACATCTTACTTCCATGTTGCAAAATAAGGTGGATAAAAACAGTTTTTAATGTCCTGCAGTGAGGACTGAGCAGGATTATACCTGTTAATGCTATTTAATGGACTTGAGCTAACATGGACTTACAATACAATACGAATAGTATTTTTATTA
>NW_015512436.1:5550-6282 GCF_001515645.1 Sinocyclocheilus grahami | reverse complement strand
TTTTTTTCTAGCTATGCAGGACTTCAGCCCTGCCCTAGGAGCCTGTTTCAAACCGTTTCACCGTGCACTTCACCCCAGCTGCCGGTTTCCCTTCATTCACTTGATGTCATCCTACATGAGTAACATTCGAATGAATTGATGGTCATCCTGGTCAGTGGAGAGTCGTTTTCACCCTCTGCCAGTCTGTAGCTTTGTTGTCCCCAATGTCCGCAGATTGACCTTGTTCTTATGAACCACTGTCTTTGAAATTTTAAGGATGGACGCAACCTGAAGCTCACTGTATCCCGTAAAGCCAGAATTGAACCCTTCTTTTCCTCACTCAAAACTCTTTCAACTCTTTTGGCATGGTCAATAGTTATTATTAGATTCCAATTACTTTTGAAGTGCTACTAGCACTGTTTTTACCATCCAGCAGGTCCTATTGCAAGAGAACAGTGATGAACACAGTAGTGGTTTTTATACTCTTCCTCAGGTTATCACCAAATCAGTTCTTCATTAAAGGTGCACAGTGTCCCAAAACATGTCCCAAAACACACTTGCAGCCCATCAGCAGTATTTGGGCGTGTCTTGTAATGATGGCAGGAAGAGAGCACTCAATTTGAATGTACAGGACGGATATTAGCAGATCGACTACAGATAGAGAGAACTGGAAGATAAAAAAAGAGGAAAATATCGGAGGAACAAAATATTAAAAAGAAGGGTTACGATCAGGCAAGAGGTAGGACCCGCGTA
>NW_015512436.1:0-1268 GCF_001515645.1 Sinocyclocheilus grahami | reverse complement strand
GCAATATAGAAATCCTGGCCAGGACGCGTCCTGGGAAAATGGCATATATGGTCACCCTACTTTAAGATGATGTATTAATAATATATTTCTTTAGTTTCTTAGGAATGTCTGTTACCTTGGACTAAGATCTGGTGGTCCAAAGCAGTTGAGAGTGGGGATGAGCAGTTTGGCGGGTTTGCGTCCTGTACCTCCAGAATCTGTCTGTGTCCTATGCGTGGGTTTGGGTGTAGATGTGGGTGGGAGGGTTTGTTTCTGTACTTTGGTCTGATGTTTGGGGGAGGGGTTTGGACTCCAACCCCTTACAGGTGAACGACAATGTCGTAGGGTATTAAATTGCAGTAACTCCTCTCCTAAAAGATTCCCTAGTGATGTACGTCGTACTGGGCTGCCTAGATTGGGCAGAAGAAGGTTTCGGCATGCATTGGAAACAGGTGGGACGTGGAAGTACTTGTCTGGATCATCAGCCTTTTCTACAATGGATGGACGCTTATTCTCAGTTGATGCATTGGAGTCTGGGTAGTTCTGCTGCAAGGAGAAAGAAATGACACCAGGGGATGGGTCAGAGACTGTACAGTATGCAGAGACAGACCACTCTTTCAATACAATGAATGTGAAAAATTGGAATGCCCAAGAAGGCAGCTGTAGTAAAGTAACCCACAATTCAAATGAAAGAGTCAGGTCAGTTATGTTTGTATCTCTTTAAGTTCTCTGGTTACCATTGTTTTAAAGAATAGAGCTTGTGGATAGGTTGCAGACAGCTTTTCCTATATTTCACCTACATTTTCTAATTTAACTTATGTAAATATTTAAAATCTGTAGCTCGAGGAGAGTGTGCTGGTAGCTCAGGGCCTTAGCCGAGTCTTGGGTCCAAGCCCCTCACACAAGCACAGCAAGCCAAATTTCTTTACCATTATTTCTATAGAGGATTGAATAGGGAAGTGAACAAGTTAATCTTGATGTGACAGCTTTGATAGTGATAATGAATTGTTTAGTTTACTATGTAAGTATGTATGTTGAGATTGACTGATTGTAGCCTTACCTCAGTCTCACTGCCCTCTCTCAGATTGTATGTGAGGTTTTGGTGGATGTCAATAGTGAAGATGCTGGCATACTCGGGATATAGTTCAAGAACATCACTTAAACCTTTCATACTGATGTACTGCAGGTCACAATATGTCAGTGCCTTCACATCTGCATTCATCTTGATCACATGATTCTGGCCTGGCAGGTCTGAGCCAATCAGATCTCCTTTTCCTGTAATGACATCA
>NW_015512435.1:8271-8839 GCF_001515645.1 Sinocyclocheilus grahami | reverse complement strand
TGTGTGTGTGTGTGTGTGTGTGTGTGTGTGTGTGTCTGTAGATGAGCTGTCTGTGTGTGTCCGTAGATGATCTTTCTGTGTGTGTCTGTAGGCTGTATGGTTGTATGGTGTCAGAGGAAGGCTGTGGATATTTGTCTTCAGCTCTGAGTTCAAACCCCTCACACCTGAGAGAGCTGGATCTGAGCTACAATCACCCAGGACAATCAGGAGTCCAGCTGCTCAAACACAAACTGCAGGATCCAAACTATAAACTGCAGATAGTCAAGTATGTCCAACACTAATACTGACATACTAAACGTGTGTGTGAATGATGCAGATCTACATTCATGTGTGTTTGTGTGTTTATAGTGTGGCTCATGGAGGAGAGAAGATGATGAAAGCAGGACTACGAAAGTGTAGGTCTACAGACACACACACACACACACACACACACACACAGAGTCAGATCATCTACAGACACACACATAGATCATCTACAGACACACACAATCAGATCATCTACAGACACACACAGACAGATCATCTACAGACACACACACACACACACACACACACACACACACACACA
>NW_015512435.1:0-790 GCF_001515645.1 Sinocyclocheilus grahami | reverse complement strand
AGAGTTTATCATCAGCTCTACAATCCTCAAACTCTGTCCTGAGAGAGCTGGATCTGAGTAACAATAACCTGCAGGACTCGGGTGTAAAGTTTATTTCTGATGCACTGAAGAGTCAAAACTGTCAGCTGCAGATACTGAGGTATTAAGAACATATAAGAGATAATTTACAGTCAACTGGTCACAATGTTGATGTATGTCTGAAGATGATCTGACTGTTGATGTGTGTGTTCTTGTCTCTTTCAGTCTTGCTGGCTGTAATCTCACTGCTCGGTGTTGTAAGAGTTTGTCATCAGCTCTACAATCCTCAAACTGTGTCCTGAGAGAGCTGGATCTGAGTAACAATGACCTGCAGGACTCTGGTGTAAAGTTTATTTCTGATGGACTGAAGAGGCCAAACTGTCAGCTGCAGATACTGAGGTATTAAGAACATATAAGAGATCATTTACAGTCAACTGGTCACAATGTTGATGTGTGTTGTCACGACCAGCTCAAAGCCGTAACAAATGAAAGGAGGGCATGCGGTTGGTAAGGTTGCAACAAGTTATTTATTAACAAAAGAAAGGTAAAAAGAACTGCCATTTCTGTTTGACACAGATGTTATAGAGTCAGACAGAGCAAGTCTCACAACTCATAACAATCCAAATAAACATTCCAAAACCAAACATAAGCACAAAGCAATCAGGAGCAAACCAAGCCCTCTCCACACCAACAAAACCACGACTCTTATAGCAGGAATAACAGGTGAACATCGTTCTCTTGATGAGTCTCCTAGACACACCCACTGGCCGGC
>NW_015512434.1:8438-8849 GCF_001515645.1 Sinocyclocheilus grahami | reverse complement strand
AAAAAAAAAATCATTACAATTACCATTACAAAACAACAGCTAAATAAAACTTACTGGAGTCCTTTTTAATTTCCTTATTTTTTCTGTAGTCGTAATGAGGCATTGGAGGAAATCTCCACAGCCGACCTGAAGTACCTGTTGTTGCCGGCTCTTCTGGGAGCGCTCACCATGAAACAGGTGAACCCCACCAAGCGGCTGGAGCATGTGCAGGCGGCCCGTGTCTACTTCATGGACTTCCTCCAGAGATGCAAGAACTATGACGTGTGTAGTTTTCAGCTGCCCAAAACCAGTGAGAACACAGCAGATACTCCTACTGAGGAGCAGACGAATCCATCAGTTCCCATGCCAATGCCACAGCCAGACCTCATCGCCATGGCAACACAAAGACAAGCCAAAATAGAGAGGTGGGTT
>NW_015512434.1:4711-7421 GCF_001515645.1 Sinocyclocheilus grahami | reverse complement strand
ATTTACTCTGTAAGTTGTTTCCAGGTTTAAGCAGCGTAAGGAGACGGAAGCTAAGCTGAGTGAGATCAGGGGACAGGTTGAATCTGGTTCAGCCGATGAAGAGATGGTGAGAGATTTTTACCTGCTGCATGTACGCAGGTGGGTCACCCTAGCACTTGAGGAGATCGACTCCATCAACCAGGAGACCGAGATTCTGAAACGGATGGAGCTTTTCAAGCAGGTATTTGATTGCCACATGAATTACATCCGTGTGTTTTTTGTGTGAATGATGTGGTTGCATACCTACCACTCTTACATCTACCTCTGATTTGCTGCAAATATATATATATTTCTAAAGATTAGCCATTAATAATTGTTTGTTTCTGTAGAGCGCGCCCCAGCCATCTCCACCTAGAAGACCGCCTATGAAGCCTTTTATCCTGACTAAGGATGCTGTGCAGGCCAAGTATGTGTGCATTTGAAGCGTGTCTGTGATGTTCAGTGCTGCAGTATTTGTTTATGTGTGATCTTTTATTTTCTGAATGTATTGCAGAGTGTTTGGTGCAGGGTATCCCAGTCTTCCTACCATGACAGTGGATGATTGGTATGAGCAGCACCGGCGGCAAGGATGTTTACCTGACCAGGGCATACCACGCAGTGCAGGTACTTGCATACATGGTGAGTGCTTTTGCAGAACATAAATTATATGTAGAATGTTTATATGTAGAACGTTTCCTCCACAGCAAATCATGATACAGAGGAAGATGAGAGAGCGGAAAGAGAGAGGAAGGAAGAGAATAATGATAAAGAGGCACTGCAGAAGGCACGTGACTGGGACGACTGGAAGGACACACACCGGAGAGGATATGGCAACCGCAAAAACATGGGCTGATCTGATTTCACTCAAGCACACACATGTATGCGCATCCCTTCAGTTCCCACAAATAAACCTCCCAATGCTGCCAATATGTGACATGGACACAACAGTGAGTGGCGCTGTAGTGGTTAGTTAATTTGGTTACTTTTTTTTCTAAACCGAGTTTGCGTATTTGACATTCTTTTATATGTCTCTATATAAATCTTAAATCTTGGTGAGCTTAAATAAGACCTTAAACCCCTGAGCATTTATGGAGATGGATGTCTGGGCTTTTTTGCATCATTTCACGTCACCCTTTCTTACATGAATAAAAGTTTGTCTTTTCATGGATGTTGTTTTGAGTGCAGCATTTCTACTGAGGTGTTCCCTGTACTGTCAGCGTTTAGAGTCAAAATCAGTTGGCTCAGAAGGACATTATCACCCACTTAATTACACCTCATGTGCTGTTTGATTCGAAGCCTATTAAGACTGCATGTTCGATAAGTATTAGCCAATATTTCTAGGCCTCGTCTGTTTCAGATGAGATATTTCAGTGAAGACGGTTCAGCAAGAGCATTTAGAACCAATATTTGCGTGGATCTGACACTGGTATAGAATTGCTGAAGAAAGTGTGTGGGACATTGAAACAAACTGTCTAGACTGACTTTTTATTCTGAAATGTATTTATTGTCTGGCAACTTTGCTTTTCTTTTTGTAAGGTCAACTTCCAGTTCTACAGTAAGCATAAAGCGGAATCACCTATCAACAGCCTATTCCTTTATATCTGAATGTTACATGCAATGGGCTCTAGCAAAAATGCTTGTTTTGTGATTTGATACAAAACATTTCAAATTCATTATCAGCATAACGATTGGAGAGACATTAAAAAATGAACATGAATTTATGACTATTTGGTGCGTCCTCTTGTTTTTAATGACAGCAATTGACTTCACAAGTGTAAAACCTGAGGATCCAAAATGACAACTAAAAATCTGATCTTTTTCATGTATTTTTAGACTTTGTGCCCCAATGTATTTTTTCAACTTATTACAGGACATATAAACATAAATACCAGTATTATACTAAAAGAGTAAGCACAAATTAGCAACACTAAGAAAGATTTTTTTATATCAGGCAATAATTACAGTACTGGAGCAACAAAATATATTTTAACCCATCAAATAATTACAAAATGGATCCATTCTATTTATGAGCATGTAAAAATAAAAGATTCTAGTATCGTAGATTTAATTGGGGTCGTGGAAATCCATTGCGGAGGTTTCCATGCTCAGAGGAACCATAGAGTGGAGCAGGAGAATAGGGCTGGTTCAGTTTCTGTTGAAGCGATAAAGAGCAAAGAGAAGATTTATTTGAAGAGAAGACCTTTGGTTATCCACAATAAGCTCATATCCTGAGTCTTATCAGAACACTGCCACTGAATTGCATTTGCTGTATGTTGTACCATAATATCCCCAGTGTTCTCTGACTCCATGGAGGAAAACAAATAAACTCGTAAAGATTTACTAATCTGAAACTGAAATGTTTAATATATTTTTGACCCATACCAGTTCATCATATGTGTGTGAAGGGGCATGTGGTGTGTAATCACTGTGGTGGTCTGCAGAAGGGCTGTGGTCTTCATAGGGGTTTCTGCTGGGTGAATCTCTAGCATAAGGGTTGCTAACAATCTGACCCCGAACTGCGCCATTGCTACAATCACACAAATGCACAACACAAAAACCACTGAATTAAACATGACGTGGACATGTAATACAAAACATGGAGACTAAGATTTTCAGATTTTTGATCTTGATATAAATATACATTTAGAAAATATATTTAGCCAGAGAATCTGTGGTGAAATCATATGAGCTC
>NW_015512434.1:3992-4701 GCF_001515645.1 Sinocyclocheilus grahami | reverse complement strand
GTCAGATCCAACAAACATTTTAATTTTTCAGTCAAATCATCTTTATTTCTAAAGGGCTCTATATAATACAGATTGCTTCAAAGCAGCTCCACAGTATTAAACAGGAAAACAGCAGAATCAATTATGGAAACTCATTATGTAGAAAAGTCAAATTCTATAAAATTACGATAGTGTCAACAATAACACATTTCATCATTTATGAAACAAATTAAGCAGTTCTACACATGGCAGCAATAATTCAGCCCTAGTCAGTTCAGTTTTGATACAATTCAGTTCAATAACACTCTTCAGCCACACTTATACATGCTAATTAATCATATGCTAAATGTTACCAGATTATCTGATAGTTAGCGTTTTGTCAATGGAGAGCAATGAAGAATTTAGTTAACACTTAAAAACACATTGAAATGCATTGTTTAATGTATCTACCAATATCATATATACTGCCCACATACCTGTTTGGCTCACGGGGTCGTCCATCAGTCATGCTGTCAACAGATGAATGCACACCACTGGATGGACTGAAGAGTGATGCAGAGAGTTAAATATTTAAAAAATGCATTAGGATATAGCAAATAAATTTTATAAACAAAACTAAAATCCAACAACTGCACTGATCTCTAATACAAAGAGATTGGTGGTTCAAACACATTCAGGATAAATTTCACCATAATTATAGTAGGCCTGTTATGTATATATATATATATAT
>NW_015512434.1:0-942 GCF_001515645.1 Sinocyclocheilus grahami | reverse complement strand
ATATGGTAGTTACATAGCACCTAGACCTCAGTTATCATGAAACAATATGGGACCTTTAATAAGCATCATGGGCTTGAAGTCATATTTGTTTAAATCACACTCAAAGTCAGGCTATGTAAGACACATAAAGATTCGCCTGATGCTATTCAGAATCAATAAAGTTACATTTAATTACATTAAAACTACTTCTAGACTTGTATTTGTCATTCTCACCCTGTGTGGCTCTTGTTTGATGGTAACATTATCACATAAACAATCAACCCCACCAGCACAGCGAGTGTAAGACCAGGAAGAGATGCCACCAGGGCAAAGGTCACTACTGTCCATCTCTGAGTGCAGTTTTCATCAATGTAAAACTCACCCTTTTGACTGTTGCACCTACACAGCGAACAGAGGAAAGGAGTGAATCTCAAAACAAGCTTGTGTTTAGACTACTGTGTAGAGTATCACAAAAAAAGTCATCTATAAGGAGTAGATTACCGACAGAATGGTTGTCCCTCGAAACAGGTACATCTGCTAATTGTCTCATCACAGATCCCCGCATTATCCAAACATCGGTCAAAGTCATTAACATTACCACAGGCAGCTGAAGAACACACATACAGAAACTATAGTAAGAGTATTAGTTTACATCTAATGTATCATGATGATTTGTAAAACAGACACTACATAACCATTGAAACATATTTGAACTACTTTTGAACACACACTTACGGTGAGTTGTCTGTCCAGTTGCTTCATCGGTAACAAACAAAATAAAACACACGTACAGTAATACCTTCATCTTTTAGTTCCCACACACACATGAATTCCAGTAATGGCACTTGCATAAAAGGCTATTTACAGCTGACTGGGGTATTTATGGTGTTATACACACCCAACACAGTAAGAGCTGGAGCATGCGCAAATACTCACCTACAGGTAGTGGATGTGAATGAAACT
>NW_015512433.1:0-8841 GCF_001515645.1 Sinocyclocheilus grahami | reverse complement strand
TGCAGGGTTTTTAGACACTCTTAGGGACTATTCACACAGATCATGTATTTGCTTTGAAACATGCGAGATGCGGGCAGTGGAATGGGGAAAAAAACGCAGGGGCTTGAGATGTGCTGTATTTTTGGAATGCCTTGTCATGCTCAAGATGCTACAAAAGTAGCGAGATGCGAGCTCAACAGTCAAACGTGTGTTTACAAGGAAAAACAATTGAAAAGTAGCACAGTGGAATGCAAAAATGTTGCATATGCCATTGCACATGCTGCTAGAATATTCAGTTTGTTTAAAAAAAAAATGTAAAATGGGTTGCATATGCTGTTTTTGTAATATTTGTGTGTTTGCTTACAGGCTGCAAAGATGGAGAGTTTAACTGGAACACATATGTAAAGAACTGTAGGGGTCAACTGGCCCCCAAACATCTCTTCAAGAGTCTTAATACAGTATGTCATTTTATATGCACACAATTATAAAGTATTTCTCGTAGATTCTCAGTGTTAGTTTCTGTTCTGAAGATCATGCTGTCTTTTACAACCATGTGTTGTCTGCCATATTTAGTCGGTCACACCGTCAGGATTCCGTGCCGGGATGAAGCTGGAAGCCGTTGACAGGAAGAACCCATCACTCATCTGTGTTGCAACCATTGCTGCTGCTGTCGACAACCGACTCCTCATTCACTTTGACAACTGGGATGATTCGTATGATTATTGGTAAAGATAGTGACTGAGCAGAATTCTTGGCATTGCTCATGATTGTGTAGTAAATTAATTGTGTTTGTTCTCAGGTGTGATGCCAGCAGTCCATACATTCATCCGGTAGGGTACTGTGAGGAGGCTGAGTTAATGCTCACTACACCTGCAGGTGAAACTCTTTTCATGTAATATTCACCCCTGCAGTCAGTGATCATTTACATTTCTTTCACAAATGATTATGGAATTCTATTTTATATTGTGTGAGAAACAGTAATTATTTCCAAAATTAAATGATTAGCAGCTTTTGTTTGACATTGTTCTAAAGTTAAAATAAATAATTGAAATACTATCGAAAGAAAATATTTACAATTTATGATGTACCTAACATTTTGTATTCAGTTAAAATTGATTAGTATAAAATTTTTTAGACTGAGGAGCATGATGACAAGTGGTTTTAAGGTTATTTAACGTCTGTTTATTTTTGTGTCTTAGATTATAAGCCTCCCAAGGTTTTTACTTGGGAGAAGTACCTTGAGGAAACTGGAGCCCAGGCTGCACCAGCAAGAGCCTTTAAACAGGTGAGGCTTGATTCACCCCACTGAACCATGAGAGGTGCTGGTTTTGAATTATTTATGTTGTATTTGAATTGTAAATGACCTTTGATCTTTGGCCATCCAGAGACCACCACATGGCTTCCAAGTTGGGATGAAGCTGGAGGCAGTGGATAAACGTAATGCCATGCTTATTCGTGTAGCCACCATCTCTGATGTAGAAGACCACAGAATCAAGGTTTACGCTCAAATAAATCTCTATCTCATTAATATAGTATAACTAAAATCCAACATGAAAATAATTATTAATTAATTAGTAGGGGTGTAACGGTTCACAAAATTCACACAGTGGTGTTACAGGTTCGGTATGTTTTCGATAGGGGAGGTAGGGGATGGGGGAGTAATTGGTTACGTCACAATGTTGGAAATATTTCTGTTTAAAGCCATGAAGGCAAGCCAGTGGATATCACACAAGCAACGTACAAACTTTTCAGTCAATTCATTATGCAGAAAGTGAAAGTAAAAATGGAATGACGCAGCTTTCGACATCTGACGCCGCATATTCTCTTAGAGATGACGAGAGACGAATCTACTTAAACATATGCAGATAACGGTATATTATAGCGAACTGTTTTCATTTATTCCTTTAATATTTCTCTTGTGGCCTGTACATAGTGAAAACAAAATGCGAAGAAACGCATTTCGTGTTAAACAGGTTGTTTTTGAAAGTCAGTGCTTGAAATAAAACCTTTTTATTTCATACATTTTGATTGATGACTGCAGTGTAAATATTTTAATTATAGGACTATAATTAATTGTATGATAGACCTGTTTTAAAAGACCTTTTTAAAACCTTTTAATTGAGGAGTAAATAGCCTAATCTTGTCCTCGCAGCGCGTCAGTTATGTGGTAATTATTGCGGGGCAAATTAATTGTAATTTTAATTTAATAATAAAAGTATCTTAATAATAATAATAGGCCTAATAAAAAATAAGAATGTAACAGGCCTACATTAATTGGAAATACCAATCCTCTTAATATTGCCAATAATTGATGTTTTTGATAGGGGTGCTCCGATTGATCAGCTACCGATCACTATCGGCCGATAATCACGTTGGGATGTTTGATCGGCGGTCTCTAAAAGGCCGATCTCAAAAAAGCGATCTCAAGCTGATGACGCTGCTGTGAGATGTTTGGCCCGACATGCAACGGCATTGTCTCAGTCTCTGTCAGGCGCGAGTAAAATAATTATAATGAGGTACTCACCTTCATATTTTTTCATTAAATAACTTATAAAGTAATTTGAAAACCTTGTGTGAGACGTAATTTCACAAACAGCGTGAGTGAATCTCCACACGCAGGCGCGCTCTCTCTCTCTTTCTCTCTCCAAAATACGCAAATGGCTTAAAATCACCACACATCGTGTCTGTCTATAAGCCAGCTGCACAGTTGACAGGAATTGTCACTTGCACAATCGAGGCAGTGTCACATCATCACTAAAGTTTATAAATTGCATTTCTTTTTAAAGGGGTCATATGATGCGATTTCAATTTTTCCTTTCTCTTTGGAGTGTTACAAGCTCTTGGTGCATAAAGAAGATCTTTAAAGTTGCAAAGACTAAAGTCTCAAATCCAAAGAGATAATCTTTATAAAAGTTAAGAGTCAGCCACACCCTCCTAAAACGGCTCGTTCTAACACGCCCCCACATACCTACGTCACTATCTGGGAAGATTTTACATAACGCTGCCCAAATGTTCACGCAAAGAAAGAAGGCGTAACTTTTATTCTCGCTGTAGTATTGTTGCTGCCGCCATGTCGTGAAGGCGCTGTGTGTTTCGTTGTGAAAGCGAAACTACTTTGTTTGGCCTTCCAAAAGAGGACGATATCTGCTTCGTCATGCCTGGAGCTGATCCGTGCTGGTTGCTGAGGGAATACATCAACTTTGCGCTGTGGCTCGCCGGATCAGCTTTCACCATGGACGAAGAGGAGTCCAGCCCGGGGTCGTCACATGTGGTTGCCGCAAGCCACCTTCGTCAAATGCGCCGGCCGCGCCGTTCTCAATCCTGCTGCCTCTGCTCACTCTAGGCCGCCGTGTGTGACGCTGTGTTTTGTTGTGGTTTGGCCTTCCAAAAATGGACACGACTAGAAATCAGTGGTTAAGTTGTATTTACAACACTGTTCCAGAATACTTCAACCCAAATATTCAGATGTGTGCAGCACATTTTATGGAGGACTGTTTACTGATCCTGGTAGAGTAGACTACAATGCCGGCTGTTCTGACTCACAGATTGTAAGTAAGTTTTTTTTTATATATATATTTAAAGAGTTTTTATTTTTTATATTTAAAGCAAGTTTTTTGGGCAGTGTAGAGTAGGGCTTGTTGTTTGTCATTTCTCCGATCACAAATGCAGACATCGTTTTATGTTTTCCCGGCGCGATGCAACGCGTAAAAAGACAGTATAAGTCATTATAATCCATAATTATGTCCCTACTGGCGGAAACATTTTAAGTGACAAGGGAAAAAGACACGGAAAACTTCAGTGAACATCAGAAAAGCAGCATGCACATTTATGGTTAAAAATGAAAGGCCATCAACTGACAAACGGAAAGCATCACCATTCAAGTCAGCAGGAAGAGCCAAAGCTAGTCCACGGTTTACTAAAGGGTGGCAACCTCGTTATTCTTGACTGTGTTGGATTGACTGCTTTGATGCGTTGCAATACGGTAGGGCATTGTCATCAGAATAAAAATTTATTTAGCTTTTATTTATTTAATATATATATATATATTTTTTTTTTTTCCTTGAATTTCATGTGAAATGTTCACGCGATATTACTGTAATTTTACATTCCGACTTGTAAAAACCATTCACGTCCTCGTCCTTTTTATGAGCCATTTTCTCGTTTCTGAAGACGGCCCCCAGCAATCACATAAGCACAGCTCTTTAATTGTGCCTAGTCTCTGGTCAAACGTGCTCAAACCACTGTAGCCTAATGCAATCTATTAACTACGCACATCATAACGTTTTAGACAAGTAGGCTACCATATTATGACAAAATATTTTAATTAGACTGAATTTGTATTTAACCTGATCACGTTTAATAAAGAGACATTTTAAGTTTAATTATAAAGCCGCATTTCCACGATTATTCAAACGACAAACAAATTATACAGCGAGCAAAGAACATTTACATTATCAAAGAATAGTGTAAGCACTCTAAAAAAAAGCTATAATCAGTGATGTTGTCTGTAGTGTACGATGAATTCATCTCTTATTTACATCGCATGTACATCTGCACTAGGGGTGCTCCGATTGATCAGCTACCGATCACTACCAGCCGATAATCGCTTTTGGAATGATTGATCGGCGGTCTCTAAAAAGGCCAATCTTAAAAAACCAATCTCAAGCTGATGACGCTCCTGCCTAGAGAAGGTTTGGCACAACATGCAGCACGACACCGTCTCAGTCTCTGTCCAGCGCAGGTGAAATAATTATAATGCTGAAGGTGAGGTACTCACCTTCATATTTCTTAATTAAATAACTTATAAAGTAATTTGAAAACCTTGTGTGAGGCATAATTTCACAAACAGCATGAGTGAATCACTGCACGCACGCTTTCTCTCAAAATACGCAAATGTGTTCAAATCACCACTCATCGCGTCTGTCTATAAGCGAGCTGCCCGCTGCACAGTTGACACAGGAATTGTCACTTGCACAATCGAGGCAGTGTCACATCGTCACTAAAGTTTATAAATTTGCAGTGCGAATGTGGTGCGTATTTTTTCCACGCTCATGTTAACAGATTAATAAGCTGTCCGGTAGTGTGTTCCAGGAGCGGTGTGTCTGCAGCAGTGCAGAGATGGTTTCCGCACCGAGTCTATTTTTGCTGCACTGCAAGTGCTGAATTAAAGTAACAGCGCATTGTTTGCAGTTAATAAGAACATGGATTGACACGAAAATGTTGCAATTACTCCATAAATGCATATTATTAAAGTCTACTGTGTTTCACAGTCAACACATATGGCTTTTTGACTAGGTTTAAAGGGAAAGAGCACTTTTAGATAAACAAGGCAATAATAGATGGCACTCATGGAAGTAGAAAAACAAAGTTATGAACCGCATGATTGCTTGTAATAAAGATTTCAATGCAAAAGGAAAGGCAGTAGAGCTGACTATTTCTGTCTATGGTAAGTTTGTGATAATGTAAGAAAAGTAGTTTAAATGTTTTACCAATTGCTTGAGCAACTTAATATATAAATCCAAAAGTAAATGCAAAAGTAAAAAGCATTGAATAATGTGTTGCTTATATTTATTGTGTTTAAACATGTCTGTGAAAGATTGTATTACTGTACTGGGTAAAAAAGAATTGCAATGCTTAAAAAGCTGTTTCAGTGACAATGTTTGGATTTGAAATCAAAATGATGGATAAATGTTGTGTTTGTGGTAAACATCCATGGATCAGTAGTGGACTCCTGTGTGAATGCTGCTTCTCCTCTCACAAGAGACACCTAAGAGGGGAATTCCCCCCATTTTCAAAAATGAAATTCAGGCCCTAAATAAATATCTAAAGATCCTGATTGGAGTATCACTATAAATAGTTATAAATTATAAAAAGAAGGCTTTAAAAAGATCGGTATCGGTGATCGGTATTGGCAGATACTGCTTTCTGTGATCAGTGATCGGTGATTGGCCTCAAAAATCCTGATCGGAGCATCCCTAGTTTTTGACAAAATCTCTGGAATTCGACGCACCCCAGCAAGGGGAGGTTATCGATGGGCAAACAGCACTTTGCCTGTTACGTCGTTTGGGCTGTCTTGTTGAGCGCAGGGACACTGAGAACATTATATTTCACACACTTTAAGCACTTTTATTTTCCAAATGTATGCTAATAGGATTAATCTAACGAATCGTTCAGTTTGTAATGCGTACCGAACCGAAAGCCTCGTACCGAACGGTTCAATACGAATACGCGTATCGTTACACCCCTATTAATTAGTCATTTATTAATAGTTATTCACATTAATTGTATTCAATCTGCCAATACAGATAGTATATCATTGCTAACTCTGTGAGTTTATATATAGATCCATTTTGATGGCTGGAGTGAGGAGTATGATTTTTGGCTAGATGCTGATAGCCCAGATCTGCACCCAGTAGGCTGGTGTCAGAAGACAGGTCATCCTCTACAACACCCCAACGGTAACATACTCTTTGACACATTTATATACAGTGTTTTCACACATGGCCCTACCAGACTCATAATCAAACTCGTAATTATAACTATATCAGGTCCCAGAGATTCTCCAGTGCCTCCAGGACAAGGCTGCCCAACCCCAGGATGCAACGGAGTCGGACATATTAGAGGACCTCGGTATGGGACACATTACACGTAAGTTATACACATAATGTTGCACATACAACCCATAATGTTCATTCAAATGCAAACGAGTCTCTTTCCCATGTTTAGAGCGGTGAGCTGTCCATACTCAGATTTGAATTTGAATAAGGACGGGCTGGTGCCGGACAGACTGAACGGGGAGAGGCCGGTCACGCTCAGTGGACCTCCGCGCCACCGCCGTGCTGAAATGCTCACTCAGACGCACCCTCCCACACCCAGCGCCAGCACCCCTGAAGCCCCTGACACCACCACAGACGCCTGTCCACCAGCTCGCTCAGTGCGTGAGCACGTTGTGTGAGTGTCATGAGTTACTTATGGTTTTACTTCTCTCTCCCTCTCACACACACACTCTCACTCCTCATCTCTTTCTCATTCCTCCTGTACTTCAGGTCTGGCAGCGCTCCCAAATGTGTCAAGCCACCTCAAGTGAAGCAGGAAGGTGACGGGAAAGGTACACATTTATCAGATTTTGTGATATTTTGGCTTAATTTGCATTTATGGATAATCCATAAACTCTGAGAATATTGCAAATAAAGTCATGCTCATCTTTTTTGCCTGTATGTGTTAAGTTATTACCTTAGTATATTAACTTATATACAATAATTTGAATACACCTCTTCTATAAGCATTTCTTAATTCAAATTAGTTTGATATTTATGGTGGGTATGAAGTCAAGCTTACAATATCATAATTAAAAAAAAGCTTAATTAAAAGAACTAAATTCTTCAAAAGACATTTAGTAGTATTGCAGTCTATTATTATTTCTTAGAGCAAAACTGCTTTTCTCCCTTTTGTCCACCAAATCAGTGTCATGTGGTGCAACTAAGATAATCAGAAAAAACTTAAAATAGGAAATTATATTATAGATATGTTGGCCCTCATGGCTGTCATGGTCAGATAATTTGACCTTTTTGTAACAAGACTGTTAATATGTAAAATATTGTGTTGTGAGTCCTCGAAAACATTCAAAGAATTTCTGTAAATATTTCATTTAACTTAATATTTTAAAATTATATTTATCATATTACTTTTTTGTAGATATATGTGTACACTCATTTCAAATAAGAATCAAGACATTTAAACACCATATGAAACAGAGAAGAATACAAAAGTACATTTCTAAGAACTAAGCCAAATGTATTTTCAACTAGTAACATTTTCTTTGTTGTGGACACGTTTGCAAACCATGTCACGAATAAAGTCTGTTTGTGTTTTAGATTCTCTTCAGCAGCTCCTGCATGAGTCTGTGTTTTGTGGATGGGAGCCACCGAGGTTTCATCTGTGTTGGGAAAAGCATGGAAAACTCTTGCCTGAAGCTTTAGGCCTCACGGCTAAGAGAGTGGCCAAGTGGAACACAGAAGAGGTGGCATTTAAGAATTCTGGAAGAGTTCACCTAAGCTTTTAAAGAGGTCTTCTAAATGTATATATTTTTATTGGGTCTCTTTTGTTGATGTTTTTCTTTCAGGTGGCAAGTTTTGTAAGAGGGCTGCCTGGCTGCAGAGAGCATGCTGCCACCTTTAGGAAAGAGGTAAATGAAAAAAATGTACACTACCATTCAAAAGTTTTGCGTCTGTAGATTTTTTTTAATGTTTCTGAAAGAAGTTTCTTATACTCAACAAGACTGTTAAAACAAAAAAACAGTAATATTGTCAAATTCTTGTTACAATTCAAGATTATGGTTTTATATTTTAATGTATTTCAAAATGTAATTTATTCCTGTGATGGCAAAGCTGAATTTTCATCTCCAGTCTTCAGTGTCACATTATCAGAATTCATCAATGCTCATTTAGTACACAAGAAGCATTTCCTCTTATCAACGTTAAAAATAAGTTGTGCTGTTTATTTAACCATGATACCCTTTTTCAGAATTCTTTGAACATAGAATTTTTAATAACAATTTATAGTCTTCAGTGTCAATTTTGATCGATTTATTGCATCTTTGCTGAATAAAAGTGTTAATTTCTTTAAAAAAAATCTTACTTGACCCCAAACGTTAGAATGGTATTGTATGTTGGACTCATTTCGCACTAACCTGTGAGTGTTCATAGACAAAGTGAATATGTACTGTATTTAAGATAATTGCTTTATTTTTCCCTACAGCAAATCGATGGCGAGGCCTTCCTGCTCCTTACTCAGTCAGACATTGTTAAGATTCTGAGTATCAAGTTGGGACCCGCTCTTAAAATTTATAATTCAATCCTCATG
>NW_015512432.1:6473-7279 GCF_001515645.1 Sinocyclocheilus grahami | reverse complement strand
ATAATAATAGGTATAATGATGATCATTATTATTTAGATATTCACCCATTTCAGTAAGTGTGTATAAAGTAAATGAAGTGTCGGCTTCTCACAGCACATTCAGAGGGGAACTCTCACACTAGTCTGCAGGTTTGTGTTTCATAAATAGACACTGATACTGCTCATCAAATGATGCTTAATCATCAGAGAGTTTGAGTGTTTCCTCATCACATTGGTGAATGATTTCAAAACAAAGTATGTTCACATCAGTTAAAGTGTATGCTGATCAACATTCTTAATCTAGGCTGAAATATTAAGTGCATTGAAAGTATAACCTAGTTCATTATTTCAGAATACCTGATGCGTTCAGTCGTGTTAACGGACCTTCTTATTTTACGGCCATGACTGGTGTGTTTTCAATGCAGCATTACTGTATAGATGGCACTGCTGAGTGAGATCATTTCTTGCTCTGACTGTCCCTGCAGAAGGCTAAATTCCTGGAGACGAAGAACAATCTGGTGATTCTGACTGAGCTGGACAGACAGACGTGGTACTGTGTGAGAGTTCAGAGCCGTGATGGCTCCCATAACAAGAGCAGCATCTTCAGCGACACACACTGCACACGCACTGAAGGTCAGCAGCTCCGTCACACACACAAGTCAATCATGTCAGATTGAAGAAAATATGTGTAACGCAGCCACAGAAAGAAAAAACAGTGACGCAACTTAACCTCAAATATCTGGCACTGTACCTAGTAAAAGCTACCGTTTTGGGCAAATGATTCATTTAATAAATGTATAACTCATACCAGTGAGTTCTTTTTTAAAT
>NW_015512432.1:4627-5341 GCF_001515645.1 Sinocyclocheilus grahami | reverse complement strand
TCAAAAGATTACACTCACTATAAAATGCAGTTAAGTGCATTTTTATCAAACACATTTATTTATATAGCACACATTGGCTTTACATACCAGGAACTAACACATTCATATAATTTAGCAGGGATGCACGATATTATCTGACCGATATAGGAATCGGCCGATAATAGCGTAAAATGTAAATATCGGAATTGGCCCGATATTAAAAATTATGCGTCTTGTGTCTTGCCGATAAGAGGATTAACTCACATGTGCTCGGGGTGTCCTAGCGATTAGATCACATCAGCAGTGTGGTCATTCATGAAGCAAACTTTTGCCTTGATTAGATTCAGATAGATTTGGATCACTGCATTTAATTTGAGAATACATTTACAAGATGATGCGTTCGGTGTGTGATAGCGTCAACAGTCACTAGCAGCAGCGGCAGCCTCCTCCGGGTCCTAATACACCCGTCCAGTAAAGCGTTGTATTTACATAGGGGGGGCTGTTGGCCTACTTGTAACAAAATGTAAGTAAAATACACAAATATCACTAAGAATCTTGTTTCTGAATAAATAAAACGGTATCAATGTCATAAAATCATGAATATGTTTTAATGCAAAGGTCAGAAGCTATAGCTTACATGATTACAAAAAAATCATAAATATGACACTTGTAAATTAAATCATTTTATATATACGGATTTATTCATTAATGTGTAATGTGTTTTTTTTTTTTTTT
>NW_015512432.1:0-487 GCF_001515645.1 Sinocyclocheilus grahami | reverse complement strand
AGTATTAGTCTGGTGGTGGTGTAATCACTGGCTTTATGTGTAATCATGAAGGGTAACATGACAAATTTGCTCATATCACACACCTGGCTAAAAACCGGTTCAAGAACAATGACTATAATGATAATTATGTAACGTCCACACCAGAAGACAATAATGTTAATTATGCTTGCGCTTGTTAAAGCAGGATGGTTTCTGATTTGCTGCCAATGTTTTTATTAGCTAGGCCTCAATTGGAACCTAGATTGCTTCAAGAAACAGAAAAACAGAATTTATCACGTTGTTAATATCATGTTTTACATATATTTTTGTTTTCTTTACACTTTACTCTAATGCACCAAATAGAATTACAACAAAAGCAAAAAATTAAAAACTAAAATAAAAAAAAACAACATTAGTTTATGTTCATGAGAAGGGTTGAATAAGTGATAAATGGACAGTTGCTATGTCCCTTTTTTATGGAAGCCCGTTTCCGCCACTAAATAAAAAA
>NW_015512431.1:8500-8845 GCF_001515645.1 Sinocyclocheilus grahami | reverse complement strand
ATTAATCTGGAACATATTGATTTATTGCTTTGTCTTCTGGGTAAAAATCTTCATAAAGCCAGAACCATTCATTGCAAACCTAACTTTAGAATGTTTTCATCTGATATAAAGTCCCTTTTTACTTCTAAGAATGTCAAATCCTTTGAACTCAAAAGGCTTCTAAAACTTTTAACATTCTTGAGTCTATTGTAAGCTATCTTTAAAAGACTTTCCTTTCTTTTTTTTCTTCTTTATCATTGGTATATTTTGTTAATTTGTGTAGCTTGTCTAACTTCATGTGATGTTCGTTAGCACCACGTTACTTCATAACTGTTGTTATTCTTTCAATTGCAATAAAAAAAAAAA
>NW_015512431.1:0-645 GCF_001515645.1 Sinocyclocheilus grahami | reverse complement strand
ATTTTTATTGTCCTGTAACTTTAAGTGTAGTGAGTTACCTATTAAACTGTCACATTTTCATAAACAAGCCCTAGAATCCTGGAAGACTGCTTTTAAACATAATTTCTCCCCGCACACGTGTATTCTTTGGAACAATGAAAATATATTGTCTGGTAACAAATCACTCTGTTTCATTGAATGGGTGAATCAAAATATATTTTTTGTTTCTGATTTGTTCAATTCTGATGGGGACCTTCTTTCCTTTCCTGATTTTGTGTTTTTGAAAGGTGCATCAATCTCACTAAGATATTTTAATAAGGTGACAAAGTATCCCTGTCAGTTTAAAAACTTTGTTTAAAGCGCATTTATGTTATGGCTGTGTAAACAACCATTTTCCTACACTTGCATTTAATGGTGTTTATGTATTAGATAAAAAATTGGTGTTTATGTTTCAGAAATGCTCTTTCTTCAACTCCAGGATGACCCTCTAAAGCACAATCTAAATGGAGGATGTGTTATCCGAACTCTGAATTAAAAAAACTTATGGACCTTTCCTCACAGGCTATTTATCCCCAATTAAATTAAAGAACTCCATTTCAAAATTGCTCATAGATACTACCTTTGTAATTTATTTTTGAGCAGATTTTCTGAGAATATATCCACAAT
>NW_015512430.1:8520-8854 GCF_001515645.1 Sinocyclocheilus grahami | reverse complement strand
TTATGTCATCCAGGTGACAGCAGAAGTACAACACAAACCTGGTCCAAAATGAACTCTCTAAACCCCAAATGAAAGCACAGTTGAGTTTGGAGAGGAAATACAATGAGCTAGAGAGGAAAGGAGTTACAGGACAACTGCAAAATGGTTGAAATAGCAAGAACAATCATTTGATCTGATATAAGTCATTTAAGCCAATAAAATCAAAGACAGGTGTGCTCCTGAAGTACTCTACTAACAATGGAAGTGCTTGTGTTTCCATTGCAAACACCTCTCTGATCTTGCTTGTAAGTCACAATCTGTGCATCTACTAACAATCTCAGATTCTTTTTTTTTT
>NW_015512430.1:5910-6965 GCF_001515645.1 Sinocyclocheilus grahami | reverse complement strand
TATTAAATAATTGATTTATGTAATGTAATGTAATATAATATAATATAATACATATACGCTTTGATATATACCATGGTACTAAAATTCATGGTCCTCCAAGGTACTTCCAAGAATACCACAGTACATGCTCAAAAACATGGAAGAACCATGGTTAAAGTTAAAAAGGTAGTACCATTGTACATGTTAAAAAACATGGTAGATTCATGCTACCTTTTCCAAAAAGCCATGGTACTTTGTGGCACAGATTTGCAGCACATCGTCAGAAGCATTCGAAAGAAATTACAAGTGTGAATGTTGCATTGCCCAGGGTTAAAGTGCCTTTAGCCTGGGGTTTAAAAAGCTGATAAACCACGATTAAGCACAGTGTGAAAAGACACACAGAAAGAGAGGATGCTTAAGCTCTGAATCAGGCAGATTTAAACTGCTTTTGAAACTACACAATCTCTACTTTCAGTCTCTGCCAGCAGTCTTTTCCACAACACACTGAGCTATTTAAGTTGTCCGGGGCCAACTTCTGCTCGCGGAATGATCGGTGCATGACTAAACAATTCCTACAGAGCTCCAGTGGCAGCCAACACTGCTCTTTCCATCCCTCCCAAAGCCAGGGCTGCCCCTGTCTGCCCCGCTGTGGTGAGGGTTGTGCAGCCAGCGCACCTCCCTGCTCCCACAACCACCACTGACTACACTTAGGCAAACTCTGACCCGCAGAGACACAGGCCTGAAATTTCTTACCCTTGTCATCTTGATTTAACTCCTGACTGGGCAAAAGAGGCAGTTTGTGTACTCCATACAGACGATGCAGACGGACACAAGCCCTCAAAACTGGACTCCATTCGAAGCAGGTTGCATGTGGCGGTTACCGTCGAAAGGCTCCTTCAATCAGAGCGAGCCTGTAGAAGCTGTGAGCCTTGACGAACGCTGATGGTTTACTGCTGCCCAAATTAAAACGTAAAAACGGAAAGTTGTCCTTGGTCACTGGAAATGGCTGTGTGTGCAAATGGAAACTCCTGAACCAAGAGAATGGAATCAGTGGGCCCAACGCCTCCCTGTCTTTC
>NW_015512430.1:886-5278 GCF_001515645.1 Sinocyclocheilus grahami | reverse complement strand
GAATGAGATCGGTCCACTGGTTACTCAGGTTTTGCCATCCCATAGCGCAAAGTCACAGACTTTTTTGATGGGCATGAAGGAATTTATTCGGCAAATGCATTCCCATCTCCTATTATTCACATAAATCCTTTTTGCACAAGTCAAAACCACCTCAAGTGAGCGTAAAAAACTTTTAGCAAAATAAGGGATTTTTATTCAAAATTTGGTGTATCCATCACTCATTTCTCATGCAATACTTCAAAATACGCATAAAAACAGGGTGATGGAAACATAGCTATTGACTGTGCTCTATCTTTTTTCTTTGCTAAAAAGAACCACGCAGTTCATAAGAATCAGTACATCAGGAAACATACAGCACAAGCGGTTTAGTCTAACTCTGATAAAATGATGATTCTTATGAACTGGTTCTTTTTTGCTAATCAGAAATATTCAGTGCAAGAAGTTTAGTTTGTTTTTGATTCACGATTAAAGAACCGGTTCATAAGAGTTGTTGTTGTTGAATCAGAATGCGCTGGTTGCATTGCATGTTGTTGACAGCACAGTCCATGAGGACGGCACCATTAAATACACGTATTCTCTGCATTATAACACAGCACATGGTCTTTTTATTGCATCATTCAATACAGACTGCAAAACGCACATTCACATCTCAGGTAAATTATGAGTTATTTTGTCATGTCTCAGAGGCGGGGGATTGCCACTGCTGAAAAGTAGTGCAGGAAACACTGATTCCAACTGTGAGATTAGACTGAACTGTACCTAAGCATAAGCAAGTTTGTGTCCTACATTCCCAGACATTTACAGCAACAGTCCAACTGGTCACTCCAATTATTGTTTTTCATTTTGTTTCCTTTCCTCGCTCTAAATATGTTTTCTATGCTGCCTTTGGTGGATAATGACCTGTCTTCCAAGAATAATGTTTCCAGATGTGGTTACAAGGTTCATAAGATGCCAAACACACTATTTCAAAAATGGAATGTACTTTCTTTCCATGCTGGGATTTTCAGATGTGTGCATTTTGTGCACAAAAGGATAATGCATATACGCACAAACTCACCACAAATGACTACTCTCGGCCGTGTTACCGATTAGAACTGCTGAGGGATGCAAGGGGTCTGCGCTCCGTCTCATTCTTTCTCTCCATTCCCTTTCTTCTTTGATTCTGCAGGCCTTTCTCAACCTTGTTAACCGTGGCAGCTAACAGGTTTTGCGAGGAACACTCCCACACACATCAAAAGCAGAGCTCCATGATGAGATTCCGACAGCTGTCGCCGGCGTTCTACTTTTGCCTGCTCCAGGGGCTGGAAGACTACCAGAGCACTGAGACTAATCTAAAACCAGTCGACTAGACTGAGTATGAAGCCTCACTTTCAGAGACGAATACCCCCAAGACAAAGACAAATGATTGTGCATCCAACTTTTTAATAAGCAATGCAGACTCGGTTCATCATTGGCATAAACAACATGTTCACACTGAATTGTCTCCTCAAAGTGTTCTGATGGAAAAGAGGACTATGTGTTTAACTTGAGATCTGTGCTGACTTGAGAACCTGATTTCAGACTGAGTTGTGAATGAATTGTGTGGTGAACCGTTTCAGCCGATTCACTCAAAAGATCCGACTCAAAATAACAGCCCAAGCTTGTTGGAGAAACGTACCTGTGAAAATATTTCTGCAAAATTATAGTCTTGCATGTTTTGCAACACTTTCAAAGTGAAATGTCTAGTCAGTCATGCTCAATGTGTGTTCAGTTTAAAACAAATTGGGACAGAATGTGAATCTGGCAGTGTTTTATTACATTGGTTGTACATATCTTGGCACTTCGGAAAATAAATGTCCGATAAGTGGCGCTCACCAGACAATGGTTTTAATGGTCTTGCATTGATTGGTGTTAAATGCAATTTGAATGCATTTGAAAATAATATACCACCTATACTAATCTCTACCCTGCCTAAACCTAAACTTAACAAAAGCAAACATGAAATAAAAATGCAAAACAATGCCATTTTAGCTTGCTTCTACAAGTCTTTGAGCTCATTTATCGAGTGTTGTCACTCATGTTTCACAGGACTCATGTGATCTGTATTGCAAGTGTAAAGCTGTACCAGGTGAGCTGCCGAGCAAGTTTACAACATAAGAAATCCCATAGATATGGAACTGCTTGTGTGATGATGTAAACGTCAATATGTATTCGTTTACAAATCACATACTACAGTAAAAGTGTTTTCAGGTCATAATACAGTATTGTGCAAAGAACCATGCTAAAATAAGTCCTTAATCTGCACCTACAGTCCTATTTTGTGTTAAAAGGAATAAAAGTAGTTGTTTTTTCCTACACTACAGTGAATTGTATGTATGTGTAGGTATATTTTTAAATTTGGAAAAGTGTGGGTATAGGCTATGTAGGTTTTTTTTCAATGAGGCTGTGCTGCAGAAGAACAATTCAATTCACAAGTCAGATATCACTATATACTTCAGTTTTAAGGTGCTGAAGAATGCATCTCTTATCTACATGCTTAAATTTTATCTTTAACTGAAGCACTTCTTAGTCTATTTATGTCTTTCAGTCTTTCTGGCTTTTGACCACTCTGAACAAAGCAGTAATTTTCCTGATATAAAGGACACTGACCTAATGTCCTTATAATTAGCACTCAAACATTGTTCACTTGGCTTCAGATTTCAGGCGAACTCATTGAAGACCCTAAAAATAAACAAAACCATGAGGATCTCTGAGGCAGGTCAATGCCAACAAAGCAGAGCTGGGTGTTTCCATGTCTGTCAACCTTTAAACTAGTTTAAATATCTCAGCTAACATCAGTAAACAACAGCTCAGATTCAGTCCTGATAGAGGTGCATGCTACGTGTGGAATGGGTTTGCAGCTGTGCTTCTGCACTCTGCAGGAAAGCCTGACATGGCGGTTTGAAGGGGCGACAGCATATGATGTGCTCTGTGATGTGTGTCCTCTTCCCCGTCTCCACAGACACTCTCTGCTGTTGAGCAGAATGCTTCTGACAGAATAAAGCTGCCTGCACTGCTACGTCAACAGAAAACACTCAACCTGTGACCATCTCCATACACACCCCTTACTAAAATCATAGTTTCCACACAGATAGAGCTCTAAATACACTTGATAACTTGACGGTTACTACAAGGGTAACACAATTAATCAGAAAAATGATCCAGATTACAATTAGTCATGAATTAATCATGGAAAGTATCAGTTACAGCATTGGTTTAGATCTACTGTCGTTCTATCAAAAACGTGCAAAGAATGTTTCCACTATAAATCTACAAGCACAGTAAACACAGTTTAAATAAGATATTTATTGTGCAGTAAACAGCTACACTGACAGACTGAGCGATTATTAAAGAGCATTCTTGTCACATTGCTTACTTTATGTGAGTAATTTATTTGAAATTTGAAATCACAGCTACTAATAGGATCAATGCAATGTATTAAACAGCATTGTTTTACATGAAATCTCAAACTGTTTTTAAATATGTACACTATCATTTAAAAGTTTAGTAAGGTTTTTTGAAAGAAATGAATACTTTTATTCAGCAAGGCAAATTAAAACACCAAATCAGCATCGTGACAGGATCATGTGACACTGAAGACTTCAGCTTTGGCATCACAAGAATAAACAATTATTTATTATATATTACATTGATTTGTGATGGTTTCACAGTGAAACAGTGCTAGCATACACATTTTTTTCCAAGGTGTCATGACACCTTTCTAAAATTGCTGGCCACTCAACAGATTCATTCCACTAATGTAGTCAACATTAGCGACAGTTACAGTAAGTACTAGCATAGCAGATTGCATCATCATTACCAACACTCATTTTACTATTACTGCAGATGAAGTGTTAAAAACAACTGATTTGCTTTATGCTAATACTCATGCTAAATCCTAGTGCGATATAGATTTACATTCAACTCTCTAATTTCAGCAAATGATCCGATGAACTAGGTAGCGGTTTTACATGTGATGACACCAATCAACCAAACCTGTTTGGTTTGACAGGTTTGCTTTCCACCGGTAGCTAATTATCGGCTATTACCTGGTAAAAGCCCATTTACCTTGTGCAATCAGAGTACACACATGGACAAAAAGACAAAGGTGCACACACACGCAATCTCGTACAGGCTTGTGATCTGAGACTTCCATGCAGTAGCCTAGTACATTTCCCTTCAACCCTCTGACACTGAAACAGACTTAATGGCTCATTACATTCCAGCTCTGCTGGGAATTAATCATCAGCCTCTATGACTAATCCTACTATTCCACATGCGCATAACGCTGGCAAAAGTGCACACTCACTAATGGAGCCCTTTTAATGCTTCTGTCTCAGTGGGCCTGAATGACAATAATGGACATTTAGAGCA
>NW_015512430.1:0-876 GCF_001515645.1 Sinocyclocheilus grahami | reverse complement strand
TAATGGACATTTAGAGCAGCGTTTGATAGAGTGTTCATCCGCGGCAGAGGATGGCCTCGACTGTTACCGCACTGGACTCTTAACAGCTCTGCTAGAATTATTTGTCCTAATTGGGTAGGAATCCTTGTAAATAGCTCTTGTTATAGAGGGTAATGTGTAAAGACAAGCGCCTGGAATGAGTATAATTCCTCTGCTTTGTTGAAACAATTACCCACCGCTACAGATTCTCATTTAGATTCACACGCAGCAGTGTGGGAACAGTCCTCTCTGGACCTTCTCACAAGCCACGGGTTGTTGTTGTTCTCGATTATTACTTACAGTAGTTGACAGAAGATGGATTTTTTCCATCAAACACTCTTGACTACAATGATAAAGATAAATGGTACTTCAGTCCCTCAAAAGAAAGTCATTCTGGTTCTCTCCAAGCACCGAGTGTGCTTGTCTGAAGGAGATCATCCACTTGCCTCCTCAGCGGCAATCGCTCTTTTCCAGTTGTGCATGCAAAACTGGTGCATAAAACAACATCAAAGGCTTGTGGGTGTTTCCAAAATGATAATCTAAGTGTGCATCACGCATTCATTCCACTCATTACTATTGATCCTGTAGGTCTCTTTGATTAAGATCAAATGAAGAACTAATATGCTTATTTAGTGTTAGGCAAAGCGCATTAATCTGTGCACAGAGAGAAAATAAATTATTATTGGGTGCGGTTGGCGTAAACAAGCCTCTGGCAGAGTATGGCTTACTAAATGTTTTTTGTCTATACTGTGCCACATGTATGATACAATTTATTTATTGGATTTAAGGGATGAAACATTTCTTCTACAGGTATTTTTCTTTTTCTGCTATAATCGCATGGGACTGCAGGGTTGCCAG
>NW_015512429.1:8370-8850 GCF_001515645.1 Sinocyclocheilus grahami | reverse complement strand
AAAGTTCAAGGTTGTGGACCTTGTTATGGTGTGTAATGCATTTTTGTGCCACAGTCCTTGACAGCTCATGTTTAACATGCTGATATGAAGCCTCTAACCAGTTTGTACTACTGTTTGATGGTCTTATCTCTAAATCTTGCTTTTATGATTTGATGTGTGGTTCTAAAACAGTAAGCACTTTTTATTTGAGAGATGTCAAACAAAAGGGGCTTCAGGTGACAGCTACTTTCCATGCTTCTCTGAAACACAATGTTTCATCTGTAATTACTCAGAATATTTTAGATTTCAGACCTTTTAGTTTGCTTTGGCTTGGGTTTATCAAACCACAAAGAGAAGGATTAAGCAGTGGACACTTGGACACTATCACTATGATTTCATATGTAAATGATGGATGTCCTGTTAAAAACGCCCATACTGTAGTGCCGTGTGACTCACAAAATAGCTGAAGTGTTTGATAATAGTTTTTTAATGGAGCCATGA
>NW_015512429.1:4916-6395 GCF_001515645.1 Sinocyclocheilus grahami | reverse complement strand
CCTAAGGAGGTAATGCTGCATTTGTTGGCCTGTCAGCCAAAGATTGGAGCTGATGTGAGAGGGAGGGAACTGCTAGTTCTCATGAAGAGAAACAGATAGATAGTTTAATTAATAACCACTGTCCCGTTTCCCAATGACCCCATCCACTCAGAGAACTGTCTAGTTGCTGCACGGACTCTGCTTGATGTCAATTTCCTAATACTGATGGCTTCAAATATCAAGGCACGGCCCAAGAGTGCACAGCGTCTGTTAGAGTAATAGGTAAGAAAATTATATTTCTGATTTGTTACTAAAATAAATCATCTATTATTACTGTTGGTGATCAGGGTAGGTCTGGAGACTTATTGATTTGAAATGGCACTATGTTCTGGGGACCCTCCGTGTGTACTAGCATGGGAAATTATGGGCTGGATTAATTATATTAAAAAAGTCTTATAAGGGAAACTGGTTGTTGTGACTGATGTATCGATCAATATCGCTAACAACTGAGGTCTGGTTTCATAGTAGTTCGCGACACTGGGGCCTTGTTCACATATCCTAAATCACAGCGCTGTGACTTTTCTTAAAATAACCAGTGTTTCCTCCTGTATTATTTACACATAAAGTGGTAACGTCATAAAAAAAGCACCGTTGATAGAAAAAGTTTCTAATAAACATACGCATGCGAATATTGATATTTAAAGTACTTATCTTTCATTAATGCATAATGTGAAAATAAATTAAACATGAAATGAAGGTGAAAATGATTCATATTTATATATATAGACACACCATTAATGAGGCTTCACTTAATTTATGTGATATGTGCATGAGTATTTTAATTAGGCAACACACATTACAAAGCATGTCTACATGCATTATGTTTTACTTTCTGGATGAGCTCATTGTGTTCAGTATATGGTTTCTTAAAATATTAGTGCTGTGAAGTAAAGTAATTAAAACCCAGTTTCATTGTGCTAAAAGTTGAAGTAATTAAAACCTTATTTAAAGTTCCCGTGTAGTTGAACTTTTGAAAAGTTATCTAATATTAGACTTCATTTTGGCACAAAATGACGTAGACAAGCTCCCTCCATACCTGTAGGGTTTCAGAAACCTAAAACTAAAGAGCTTGCTTGGTCTAACCTGGCCTGTAGAGACAAAATGCATCTGAGATTACTGGATGAAATATTGTGGCATAATATCAAAACATAGTTCGAATAAGAAGACGTTAGGTGTTTGAAAAACATGTAAAAAGCAGACATCATGAAATCTAGTGCCAGACTTTCCAGTGTGCTGAACAAAACGACTAAACTGGAGCAAAGGTGACTGCAATCATCTTTAGCATTTCAAGTTGAAAAAAACTAAAATTTGTTAGAATACTATGTTCTAGATTTCTGATATGACTTCAGGACCTTGTCCTCCTAATCTCAAGGAAATCTAAATTAAATCGGAATGATATGTGACCCTGGACCACAAAACCAGTCTTAAGTCACACAGGTA
>NW_015512429.1:1732-4747 GCF_001515645.1 Sinocyclocheilus grahami | reverse complement strand
CAAATATTGTCCTATCCTAACAAACCATACATCAATGGGAAGCTTGTTTATTTCAGGTGATGTATAAATCCCAATTTAAAATAATTTAGCCTTATGACTGGTTTTGTGGTCCAGGGTCACATATTGCTGTAGTATAAAAGTTCACTTGTTAACATGTTTTTTTTCCCTGAGAAGCAGCACCTAAATCAAAGTGTAACAATTTAAGGGACGTTTTATACTATATTGCGTCAATACCTTAATTTGCAATAAAAACTGCCTCCATTTGTAAATAAAAGACACCACTTCCTCCATTTGTTATTGTCTTGAAGAAACAGGATTATCCCTATCATTTGCTTCCATTCTGGACTGAGGGATCTTTGTGCAGTAAGACTCAACACACAGGCTTCTGAATGAATGAGTGGGTGGGCCATGACGTCAATGTGGTGGGACCTTTACAGATCCCATCCAGTGATGCGTTCCCCCTATCAGAGAGCTCACACTTTTTTGGTGAGTATATTGGAAATCACATTAATTTCTTTCTTATGTTATGCTAATGATATCTTTGCCATGGTGGGTGATGATATAAAACTTTGAGTCAGAAACTATGAAACAAACTGACACAAATTTCTCTTATTAACAGAATCAAAAAAGTGAAACTGTCACCTTTAATTTTACAACCACGCGTCAGCATGTTTTGTCCTAGATGACATTTATAAAACTAGATCAATCCTTCCTGTAATGAGACTGGGAATTGTGACTGTCAGGTTAATGAGCAACTATAGCAACCTTTGTTCACACTAGCATTTATGTATGAAGTATGAAGGTGTTCAGGAACAGTAATACTTTGTGAAAAGAGATGCATAGACACAGGCTGAGGCATTGAAGATACAGCTGGATGGTTAGGAATCAATACGGCTAATGATCATCTGTACCCTTACTGGGTCGCACCGAAATGGCCATGGCTAAGGAGAAGGCTTCAGGTCAGTACCTTCTCATGATACTGAAGCAGTCGGCATATTATAGTATGTGTTGTTGATGAAATTTAGTGTAGACGTAGTGTAGATATAGTACAAACTGTTTTACTTTAAAGTTATTGAATTGCCAATGAGATTTCAATGAGTCTTTCACAGTTCTGAAAAAGTTGTCATTGTTAGCAACTGGTCTACATTTGGGGGAAATTTTTTTCATAATTGTTAATCATGAACACAAGGGGGGAAAAGTGCGCATGACCTGATGGAGTTATAGACTTGAAACATGCAAATAACATAATATAAAAATATATAACACTTTTAGTCACTTTTAGGTATTCTAACTTTATTTCTAGTGCCACTGTGTTCTGAAATAGGTCAGAATGTAGTTTATAATGCAATACGTAACAGAAAGTGCATGTAAAGTTCTCAGCATTGCCACAAGAGGTGCTGTAGCGGATATTAGCACAAACAGTCTTCTTTTATGGTCAGTTTTCTCTTTTACGCCAACTAATGTCAATGTGGACCAATCTTGCAAAGCAAGTTGCAAGTCAACAAGTTTACAGCAATTTGCAAATGTAACAAATAGCGACAGATCGCAATGTAACAGAAGCAGTAACAGATCTTTTCTTCCATATTCTGTACATCCGAGAGAAACGTATAAAACAAAAAATATAGAACAGGGCCTGGTTCTATCCGCCATTTGTTGTTTAGATAGAAGCAGATCTAAATTTTAAGAAAGGGGCTTACGTAAAAACAAGCTCTTAATCATACTTCACCACAGAGAAGTTGGTCGTTTCACTGGAAGATCGAGTTATGACATTTTGATTAAAAATAACGAGCTCAAAATAAAAAAAGAAACACGCATTGATGAGTCATTTACAGAAAGATCTATAAGATGCATTTAGAAAAATAGTTTTTTCAATTTTTTTACTTTAACGCTATGGATATTTGAAATGAACTCTAGTGCCCCCTGGAGTACAGATCAATACAATGACTAAGCACTTAAGTATGCATTTGTGTACTTAAGTGTGCCTTGTTTAATAATAGAGCCAAAAACAGTAAGTGAATGCTTTTAAACCTACCTCCCACTCAACAGTCAAATTACAGTCAAACAGTCAAATCTACTAAAACTCCCTCAGACAGTAGTATTGTGTAAATCCAGAGTGCCTTTGGTTAATGATTTCTTTTTTTATTTCTGGGTGTGTTCGACTTCTGTATTATGTACATTTCATACAATCTACTGCTACTAGTTGGACAGAGGCTGATTATCTTCCTCAATGGATTTTAATACTCACTTATGAGGTAGTGGAGATCTTAATGGCCCTGATGATGTCTGCAAGGTAACAGTACCTTAGCATGTTGTAGTTTCACTAATTGTTGTGTTGGCAAAAGACCTATTAGCACACCATGCTGGGCTAACAGTAAGGTGAACTTGAGCTTTGCATCTCCATGACACATGTAAACTGACAAGCTCCGCTCACTCCTGCCATCTTCTCCTCAGATATTCTGGCAGAGCAGAACAGTCCTTTGCTACAGGACCAGGAGATCATGCCCTTCACCAGCTATCCCAGCATGCCGTACACCTCGGTGGAGCCCTCCATGTCATCACCATCATACTACTCCAGTCAGCATTGCTACCCACAGTACAGTGGAGAGGAGTGGTACTCTCCATCCACCGTGTTTGAGATGAGGAAAGGATCGTTGGAGGGTGGCTTTGATAATGAGCTGGACGAGTCTTGCCCTGTTGTCCCAACTGTGTGTAAAAGGTCCAGACACACAGCCCACCCTGGAAGGAGCAAAGGCGAGGAACTGTGTGTGGTCTGTGGAGATAAAGCATCAGGGTATCACTACAATGCGCTCACATGTGAAGGATGTAAAGGTGAATTACATAATTTACAGTATATTGGCTGCCGTTTTCCGCCATGAGAACATGTATTTCTGAACAAGATTTTCGTAGGGTCGGGAACCAAGAACTGGTTCTTATTCAGAATAGTGGGATCGATCTGATGTTTGGTACTGTTAACTTAAAGGGGTCATATGATGCAATTTCAATTTTTCCTTTCTC
>NW_015512429.1:0-515 GCF_001515645.1 Sinocyclocheilus grahami | reverse complement strand
AAATACACAAAATAATGTTCTTTTTAGCAGCATCATATGATCCCTCTAAATACTCTTGTCAGAGATTCCTGCACTACTTCCTGAATCAACAGTGTAAAGCAGACAGCACCTGCAGTCTGATTCCTGAACAAATGAATCTTATAAGCTGATTCTTTTAGGGAATCAAAACCTTACAGCGTGACCAGTACTTCACTTACATAACAAATTAATCTTTGTGGATTTTTTAGTGAATCATAACCATACAGCATGACAAATGTTGTCCAATTCACAATTGAGTTGAATGTTTTTAGTAAATAAAAAAAAATCATACAGATTTAACAGTGCAGTCTGATTCCCAAACAAATAAATTTTAATAGCACTTTTTTGTAGTGAATCAAATCCATACAGTGTGACCAGTGTAGCCTGATTCACGAACAGTTGACTCTAATGAGCTTTTTTAGTGAATCAAAAAATACAGCGCAACCCGTGTACCCTTACCAAAAAGAAGTATACTTTAAGTTTATTTTATTAAGTAT
>NW_015512428.1:8332-8851 GCF_001515645.1 Sinocyclocheilus grahami | reverse complement strand
TAGACCACCTTAAGTTCGAGGAAGCTAAGATGATAGCTGATGCTAGTTTGAATTCCCCTACACCCTTCACGGACACTATGTCAGCACTTTGTGACCAGTATGGCCAGCCACATCAGTTGGCCTTGAGGAGGATAGCTAGTGTACTTGACAGTCCTGACGTTAGACGAGGTGACATCCCAGCCTTCCAGAGATTTCCTCTCCAAGTCCAGTCCCTGGTCGGTCTGTTGAGAACCTTAGGACGTGACGGGAAGTTGGAGTTGAGTTGTGGTTCCCACGTCGCACGCCTTCTAAGTAAGCTTCCCCCAGAGCAGAGAGCGGAGTTTCGGCGCCATATGTTTCGTCAGCCTGGTTCTACCCCTAACCTTGTGGACCTTTCGAATTGGCTTCGGTACGAGACCTGGTGTCAGAGTTACGATGCAGAGTTGATGTCTAAGTGCTCACATGTTGGAAAGAGATCTGTTGCTATCCTGCATGGAGTCTTCCATACCTCGTAGAGGTTCCATGCAGCCAGCGAAGCCT
>NW_015512428.1:6364-6876 GCF_001515645.1 Sinocyclocheilus grahami | reverse complement strand
GCCACACTCGTCAGCACCCCTTAACAGATGAGGAGATTCGTTTCTTTGTAGAAAGATGTTTCTACGTAGATAATTGCCTCCAGAGCCTACCTACTGCTGATGCAGTCCAGAGTCTGATTGATCGCCTGCGCACTATCCTGTCTGGAGCTGGATTTGAGATTCGGCAGTGGGCCTGTAACGATCCAGCTATATTTCACCTACCTCCTGAGGCTCAAGCAAGTAGTGTGGAGTTGTGGCTGACGCAGAAGAAGGCAGACGTCCCTGAGTCCACATTAGGGTTGAGTTGGAATTGGCAGTCCGACACCTTGTCCTATAAACACAGACCCGTGATCTATGCGACCCCTACCTTGCGGAATATTTACAGGGTCCTTGCTACACAATATGACCCCCTGGGACTGCTCCTTCCTTACACAACCCATGCGAAAGTTATCGTTAAGCACCTTTGGAACCAACAGAGAGAGTGGGACGATCCCAACCTGCCTCCTGATCTTCTCCATTCCTGGATGCAGTGG
>NW_015512428.1:4356-4652 GCF_001515645.1 Sinocyclocheilus grahami | reverse complement strand
TGCCTTCCATTCATGTGGGATGGATTGCTTCGGTCCTTTCCTAATGAAGATTGGTAGACGTACAGAGAAGCGTTGTGGTGTTTTGTTTAAGTGTCTTACCACTAGAGCCGTACACTTAGACTTACTCCCTAGCCTGAGTACGGATTCCTTTCTTATGGCCCTTCGGAGGTTCATTGCTAGGAGAGGCACCCCAGCGCAGTTATGGTCGGATCGAGGGACCAATTTTCGTGGAGGCGAGCGGGAATTGCGCGAAGCATATGCTGCCTTAGCTCCTGACCTGCAGTGTCATCTTGCAA
>NW_015512428.1:1566-2566 GCF_001515645.1 Sinocyclocheilus grahami | reverse complement strand
AAAAAAAATAATAATAAAATAACTTTTTCATACATATCTTTGGGTTACATTTATGAGGTGAAGCAATGCATCATGAAAAAGGCTATATTCACTGTTTACTGTTTGATTGAAAAGAAGAGAGATGTCTGGATAATTCTCTGCAAAGTCCTGCTCTGCATGACTCCTGTCCTCCTCAGAGGAAAAAGGATCCGTTCCAAAGGTCAGCGATGATCCCAAATCCTGCTCATACATATTTGCCACAACAGGGGCATGGGACAGCAGCTCACCCAAAATTTTTGATGGACATCCAGTTGCTGCAAGTTCATTGGGTATTCCACGGCCTAAAACAATGAAGCATGGTAAACAACAGATATCAAAGCAATGCACTGAATGTGAATGGACAGTGATTTTAAAGTGCCTTTTCTGAAAAAAGATTTTAAAGCCCTGTACATTATCAGAGCACACCTGGGATCCTGTGTGCATTCCATGATTGTACTACTCTATTTACTCCAATTTGGCTTAATTGGCATGCCAGGTTAGAAGTGCAGAATTTAGTCATATTGTCCTCCATGTTGATGACTTCTTGGTCTTGCAGGTGCACCAGGGCCTGTTTCAATGGGTAGTTCACCCGATTGTTCACTTCAGGCCAAATCCTTTCCACTCTAAGATTCTATTGACCACAAAAAGGAAAATCAATTACCAATTGAAATGCATTTCTTTTTTCCAAGGACACAAAACTGAAAGTATTTGCAAGTATGTATTATTAATTTCATCTTTTAATATTGGTTGTTCATTGTTATCAGCATTTCAAAAACCTCACCCTTGTCGAAGTTGTTTGGAGGTATGGTTGTCTGCTGAGGTTGTGTCTGTGTCTTGATAGCTTCTCTTGCATGTATAGGGACATGTAAAATTCCCTGCCATGGTCAACCCTGAGCTGGTCCCACATGCCATAGTTAACTACAGCAGATCTGAAATAAAAAGCTTTAAATTTGTTGCACGTGTACATGACAATTCTGAAGAG
>NW_015512428.1:0-231 GCF_001515645.1 Sinocyclocheilus grahami | reverse complement strand
GTGTTTATTACAAAATAATTGCTAAAAATAAATAAATTTAAACGTAAAAAAAAAATACATTTAATTGTGCCAAACGCAAAGCTGCCAGTTTCTTGGAGGACTGTGAATGCGCTGTCCTGCCATAAAACATTGATATAACAGTATGTAAATAATAATAAGAAGAAGAACAATTCCAATTCTGTGTCTGATACATGTCTTTTTCGACGAAGGTTGTATTTCAAACATATTCGT
>NW_015512427.1:8331-8853 GCF_001515645.1 Sinocyclocheilus grahami | reverse complement strand
GCCCATGCCCTCCTCTCTCACCTCTCTGACCTCTCTGTTGGTGCACATTCCTTAATCTCTCTCACCTGTCTCGCCTCTCTGATCTCTCTGTTAAGGCCCATGTCCACCTCTCTCACCTCTCAGACCTCTCTGTTAGGGCCCATGCCCACCTCTCTCACCTCTCTGACCTCTCTGTTAGGGCCCATGCCCACCTCTCTCACCTCTCTGACCTCTCTGTTGGTGCCCATGCCCCCCTCCTCTCTCTCCTCTCTCACCTCTCTGACCTTTCAGACATCTCTGTTAGGGCCCATGCCCACTTCTCTCACCTCTCTGACCTCTCTGTTGGTGCCCATGTGCACCTCTGACCTCTCAGACCTCTCTGTTAGGGACCATGCCCACCTCTCTCAGCTCTCTGACCTCTCTGTTGGTGCTCATGCCCTGCTCTCTCACCTCTCTGACCTCTCAGACCTCTCTGTTAGGGCCCATGTCCACCTCTTATCTCTCACCTCTCTGACCTCTCTGCTGGTGCCCATGCCCTCCTCT
>NW_015512427.1:3996-4342 GCF_001515645.1 Sinocyclocheilus grahami | reverse complement strand
GGTGCCCATGCCCCCCTCCTCTCTCACCTCTCTGACCTCTCAGACATCTCTGTTAGGGCCCATGCCCACTTCTCTCACCTCTCTGACCTCTCTGTTGGTGCCCATGCCCTCCTCTCTCACCTCTCTGACCTCTCTGACCTCTCAGTTAGGGCCCATGCCCACTTCTCTCACCTCTCTGACCTCTCTGTTGGTGCCCATGCCCTCCTCTCTCACATCTCTGACCTCTCTGACCTCTCTCTTGGTGCCCATGCCCATATCTCTCACCTCTCTGACCTCTCTGCTGGTGCCCATGCCCTCCTCTCTCACCTCTCTGACGGTGCCCATGCCCACCTCTCTCACCTCTCTG
>NW_015512427.1:0-2691 GCF_001515645.1 Sinocyclocheilus grahami | reverse complement strand
CTCTCTGATCTCTCTGTTAGGGCGCATGTCCACCTCTCTCACCTCTCTGATCTCTCTTTTAGGGCCCATGCCCACCTCTCTCACCTCTCTGACCTCTCTGTTGGTGCCCATGCCCCCCTCCTCTCTCACCTCTCTTACCTCTCAGACACCCCTGTTAGCGCCCATGCCCACCTCTCTCACCTCTCTGACCTCTCTGTTGGTGCCCATGCCCTCCTCTCTCACCTCTCTGACCTCTCTGTTGGTGCCCATGCCCTCCTCTCTCACCTCTCTGACCTCTCTGTTGGTGCCCATGCCTTAATCTCTCTCACCTGTCTCGCCTCTCTGATCTCTCTGTTTAGGCCCATGTCCACCTCTCTCACCTCTCAGACCTCTCTGTTAGGGCCCATGCCCACCTCTCTCACCTCTCTGACCTCTCTGTTGGTGCCCATGCCCTCCTCTCTCTCCTCTCTGACCTCTCTGTTGGTGCCCATGCCCTCCTCTCTCTCCTCTCTGACCTCTCTGTTGGTGCCCATGCCCTCCTCTCTCTCCTCTCTGACCTCTCTGTTGGTGCCCATGCCCTCCTCTCTCTCCTCTCTGACCTCTCTGTTGGTGCCCATGCCCTCCTCTCTCTCCTCTCTGACCTCTCTGTTGGTGCCCATGCCCTCCTCTCTCTCCTCTCTGACCTCTCTGTTGGTGCCCATGCCCTCCTCTCTCTCCTCTCTGACCTCTCTGTTGGTGCCCATGCCCTCCTCTCTCTCCTCTCTGACCTCTCTGTTGGTGCCCATGCCCTCCTCTCTCTCCTCTCTGACCTCTCTGTTGGTGCCCATGCCCTCCTCTCTCTCCTCTCTGACCTCTCTGTTGGTGCCCATGCCCTCCTCTCTCTCCTCTCTGACCTCTCTGTTGGTGCCCATGCCCTCCTCTCTCTCCTCTCTGACCTCTCTGTTGGTGCCCATGCCCTCCTCTCTCTCCTCTCTGACCTCTCTGTTGGTGCCCATGCCCTCCTCTCTCTCCTCTCTGACCTCTCTGTTGGTGCCCATGCCCTCCTCTCTCTCCTCTCTGACCTCTCTGTTGGTGCCCATGCCCTCCTCTCTCTCCTCTCTGACCTCTCTGTTGGTGCCCATGCCCTCCTCTCTCTCCTCTCTGACCTCTCTGTTGGTGCCCATGCCCTCCTCTCTCTCCTCTCTGACCTCTCTGTTGGTGCCCATGCCCTCCTCTCTCTCCTCTCTGACCTCTCTGTTGGTGCCCATGCCCTCCTCTCTCTCCTCTCTGACCTCTCTGTTGGTGCCCATGCCCTCCTCTCTCTCCTCTCTGACCTCTCTGTTGGTGCCCATGCCCTCCTCTCTCTCCTCTCTGACCTCTCTGTTGGTGCCCATGCCCTCCTCTCTCTCCTCTCTGACCTCTCTGTTGGTGCCCATGCCCTCCTCTCTCTCCTCTCTGACCTCTCTGTTGGTGCCCATGCCCTCCTCTCTCTCCTCTCTGACCTCTCTGTTGGTGCCCATGCCCTCCTCTCTCTCCTCTCTGACCTCTCTGTTGGTGCCCATGCCCTCCTCTCTCTCCTCTCTGACCTCTCTGTTGGTGCCCATGCCCTCCTCTCTCTCCTCTCTGACCTCTCTGTTGGTGCCCATGCCCTCCTCTCTCTCCTCTCTGACCTCTCTGTTGGTGCCCATGCCCTCCTCTCTCTCCTCTCTGACCTCTCTGTTGGTGCCCATGCCCTCCTCTCTCTCCTCTCTGACCTCTCTGTTGGTGCCCATGCCCTCCTCTCTCTCCTCTCTGACCTCTCTGTTGGTGCCCATGCCCTCCTCTCTCTCCTCTCTGACCTCTCTGTTGGTGCCCATGCCCTCCTCTCTCTCCTCTCTGACCTCTCTGTTGGTGCCCATGCCCTCCTCTCTCTCCTCTCTGACCTCTCTGTTGGTGCCCATGCCCTCCTCTCTCTCCTCTCTGACCTCTCTGTTGGTGCCCATGCCCTCCTCTCTCTCCTCTCTGACCTCTCTGTTGGTGCCCATGCCCTCCTCTCTCTCCTCTCTGACCTCTCTGTTGGTGCCCATGCCCTCCTCTCTCTCCTCTCTGACCTCTCTGTTGGTGCCCATGCCCTCCTCTCTCTCCTCTCTGACCTCTCTGTTGGTGCCCATGCCCTCCTCTCTCTCCTCTCTGACCTCTCTGTTGGTGCCCATGCCCTCCTCTCTCTCCTCTCTGACCTCTCTGTTGGTGCCCATGCCCTCCTCTCTCTCCTCTCTGACCTCTCTGTTGGTGCCCATGCCCTCCTCTCTCTCCTCTCTGACCTCTCTGTTGGTGCCCATGCCTTCCTCTCTCTCACCTGTCTCGCCTCTCTGATCTCTCTGTTTAGGCCCATGTCCACCTCTCTCACCTCTCAGACCTCTCTGTTAGTGCCCATGCCCACCTCTCTCACCTCTCTGTTGGTGCCGATGCCCCCCTCCTCTCTCACCTCTTCCAACTCTCTGACCTCTCAGACATCTCTATTAGGGCCCATGCCCACTTCTCTCACCTCTCTGACCTCTCTGTTGGTGCCCATGCCCCCATCCTCTCTCACCTCTCTTACCTCTCAGACCTCTCTGTTAGGGCCCATGCCCACGTCTCTCACCTCTCTGACCTCTCTGTTGGTGCCCATGCCCTCCTCTCTCTTACATCTCTGACTTCTCTGACCTCTCAGTTAGGGCCCATGCCCACGTCTCTCACCTCTCTGACCTCTCTGTT
>NW_015512426.1:27708-28497 GCF_001515645.1 Sinocyclocheilus grahami | reverse complement strand
TGATTGTGCTAAAGTGGAACTATTGCAAGTATACTTTAGGTACACATTAAATATCCTGCATTTAAAAACCGATGTTATTCAAAGATCATACAACCCTCATCAATAGTGACATTAAAACACATTTTAGGCTTGATAAGAAGAAATGTGCATTTTGCACAGGTAATCCCAGTAATGTGTAATTATAATTTTTATATCAGTAAGTCTCGAGCAGTATGTCAGTAAATATGTTAATAGATTTGAACTAAACACTTCACTTATATACACTGGAATGCTTCATGTGACATTTCAGGTTGTTATTTTTTTTAGCTTAGTGTCATGCAGTGTTAAGTTTTTATTATTATTATTATTTATTTATTTATTTATATATATACTTAAAAAAAAATAATTATTAATTAATTAATTTATGTTTTAGCTTTTTTAGCTTTAGTTTTTTATTTGAGTATTATTTCACTATTATTATTATTATTATTATTATTATTACTATTATTGTTATTATTATTATTAGTTTTAGCACTTATTTAAGTTAGTTATTGCCAAGGCACAACTTCTGATTGTCATTTACGTTTTTAAGTTCAAGTGCTTCATCTAATGTTCATATTTAGGTTTAGTTCAGCTTTATTTCAATTAACGAAAACAGTTTCTAATAGTTTTAGGTTTACTCAGTATGAACACTGGTGTCATGTGTGTTACCCTGATGGTGTTTGGTGTTTGTAACACTGTCTCTGTCAGTAGTTTATAATACAGATACATAAAATATTATAGAAGTGTAAAAGTTTTTTTTTTTTTTTT
>NW_015512426.1:21657-23614 GCF_001515645.1 Sinocyclocheilus grahami | reverse complement strand
TTTTCCATGACATTCTAATTTATTGAGATGCACCTGTAGAAATGCAATCTAAGATGTTGATTTCTTATGGTTCTTTTAAAAACGTCTTAAAATGTAAAGATCTCTTGAGTTTGTACTATTTGACATCATAAAAAAACATTATTTCCATTGTAATAACTTAAAAGAAAAAACTGTTTTACAGTACATGTCAGTGATATTTTTTTCCCTCCTAGGCTGTAGAAGCCCTGTGACCTCTACAATGGCAGATGTCCTTCAGCTTAATACCAGCAGTCTACAAGTGCCAGGTAACATTTCATTAAACTTATTCTTTGGGATTTGATAGTGTAATTAAGACTTTAGAAAATCAAATCCATGTAGGTTATATAAGCTATTATATGAACAAGTACTTGCACAGTATATAACCAAAATGTATATACAGAAGACATGTGCACAGCTGAATAGAAACCTGTGGTCATCCACATGTATTTCCACAGGAATTCTGCTGTAATTCCTGTCTATTCCATCAACAATACTGGACAGGGGTGTGACCCTCTCTTATCTACGCTCTGCACTCTTGAGAATATCTGTACACGTCGATAACATTCCTGTCATACCCTTGAGTAAATTCCACCCATGTTTGAGTATGTGCTCATTTGCAGGCATATTAAAGCGACCTTGATGGAGGGGTCACTACATGTTAATAAAGTATTTACCATGGGATTCATTCTGTACTGGAAAATATACGTAAATTTGACCACATTAGGAATTATGGAATGTTTGGAATTCTGCTCCTGAATTTCCTTGTCAGTGTTGGTGCAGTGTTTTGTTTTTTTTTGGACTGTAATTTTTATTCAATGTCATAACTCGATCTTCCAATGACTTAAGCCCACAACTAACTACATGCTGGCATTCAGATCCTCTGCTATTGTTAAGTGTAATGCCAAAATCTAATTAATATTCAATGGATAGAACAAAGTGCCTTTTTGATAAGCCATTGTGCACGTCACAAAAGAGGGGAAAAGATCTGTTGCTGCTTCTACTTGTTTTATCATGACTTTATATACTTGTGAAAAGTAAGCTAGATGTATTTCCATTTCTTTTATAAAGGTATTAGGTCAATCAGCATATACAAACTTCTATATAATCTAATGTGATCCACAGTGCAGTATTTTTCTAATGAAAACCATCCATTGGAAATTCTGAAACTGGTAAACACATGCCATCTGGGCTCAAATGCCCAGCCAGCCAATGTGGAATTTTCCAGAAATTCTTGATTTCTCTTAATTGCTCAGCCACAATTAAGAGCTCCTAACTTGCGTTTTCCAGTACAATCCATGAGCAACTTACTAAGCTAAAGACTTATAGAATGTCTTCCTTCATATCTCATTCATTCTCTTTCAGGTGAAGATAGATCAGCCTCTACATCTCCATCTGGTTCTCCATCTCCTTCCAGAAATGAATGCAGTATTACTCCACTTACTCCATCCCCCTCTCCAGTAAGATCTCAACAGACACAGTGCTCTACCATGCACCCTTTGTAGTGCTTTATATGATAAACATTGTCCTCAGAACTGGATTAAATGCCGAAATCAGATGCTTTAAACTACAGTAATGTTGAAAGAGGATGTGGTACCACTAGAAATATGCAATTATGCTTCTTTACTTAGCACTCAGTCAGTTGGTTTAAAGCAGCACTATCATTAGCTAATCCCCCGGTCACATTGCACTGCAATCTGAGGCAGCACAAAAATGTTTTGTTTGAAAGCCGACTTACTCCTGTATCACTTAAAGGTGAAGTGTGTCATTTCTGCGCAACTATATAGTGTCACAAAAGGAATTGTAAAAATAATTTCAAACAGGTTTCTTAAACACTCACCTGGTCTGTCGTTGGTTGGACTAGATGTCATAGACATAGTCACAATTCAAACTCATTATTACGGATTATAATGATTTATACTGTCTTTTTACGCGTTGCGTT
>NW_015512426.1:19644-20336 GCF_001515645.1 Sinocyclocheilus grahami | reverse complement strand
ATAGATTTTGGCACCACCTCCAGTGGCTATGCATTCAGTTTCACAGAAGATCCTGAGACCATTCACATGATGAGGTATTTATGACATCGGCACAAAAACATTGTCTAACCTGAAATTATTATAACTCCCCAATCCACTTCTTACCCTACATTTCTCCTTACTTTTTATTATTTAACAGACGGTGGGAGGGTGGCGACCCTGGTGTAGCCAATCAGAAGAGTCCAACTTGCCTACTGCTGACCCCTGACCTCCGGTTCCACAGTTTTGGCTTTGCAGCTCGAGACAGCTATCATGACCTTGACCCTGAGGAAGCCAGGCATTGGCTCTACTTTGACAAATTCAAAATGAAAATCCACAGCACCAGTGTAAGCAGAGCATCTATCATATCTTGACTATGTTTTTGATGTATATTTTTCTTCAGGTAGAGTAATTGCTCAGCTTAGGGGATCAAGCTTTTGTCATAAGGTATCACACCACTGTCAAAAAATGCATCTGTTTGTCTGAAGCAGAGCATAAGGGGAGTGTGTTATTTATGTCACATCTTTGTAAGAATTTCTGCAGCAGACTCTCTTTCTTTCTATAGGATCTCACTATGGAGACCGAGCTGGAGTCTGTTAGTGGAAGAAGAGTCTGGGCTATTGAGGTGTTTGCTCACGCCTTGAGGTTCTTCAGAGAACATGCTTTAAAGGTGA
>NW_015512426.1:0-366 GCF_001515645.1 Sinocyclocheilus grahami | reverse complement strand
TTTGCAGCTTCTTGTGCATTTCTTTTCTTCATTACACTGCCCTGCATCTCACATTTTTAAACACAAATCAGTACAAATCGGTTTTACATGACTGAAAAAATAGTGATATGACCATGACCTGAAAATTATACATGATACACTCCACTCTGAGGTGTTTGGTAAATGTAACACTCAGGTCAGGGAAATGATCTAGAGATAAGAGAAAAGAGGGAGAAGGGGTCATACTCTTCATACCAGGGAGAACTTTTTGTAAAGCCACCCCTTTGAAAGAGTGATAAGGCAATAGATTTATTTTCTTTCTGTATGTCTTGTTTTTCTTTCTTTCCCTCTGTAGCGTACAGAGGTTAGACCGCGTGTGGCTCGTCC
>NW_015512425.1:8220-8854 GCF_001515645.1 Sinocyclocheilus grahami | reverse complement strand
TTCAAATACTTCTTTGGAGGTTCCAATTAAAAATCTTGGCTCAAATGAAGCAAGCGCCCTTTTCGTTTAAAATGGTGTGATGCTTCCATATGAATCTTTTGTAGCATGTCGCAGTTGTGTCATTGAAATGTGTTGTGGTTTGGCTAGTCATAGTTCTTTGCTGTTGTACACAGTGTTTTTGGGGTGTTTATTATGTCCTGTGCCAGTGAGGCACGTACCAATAACGCACAATAATAGCTACATCATCAGAAGCCGGTTATCTCTGTGTTCCTTCTGTCACTCGGCCGCCCTCGTGTTTCATTCACCTAGAGTCTGAAGACATCTGCACCTCCATCTCCCTGACACAGAGCTTATTTTCAGCTTCAGTACTTCTATTCTATTCTATTCTATTCTATTTTATTCTGCGTTTACCCACATGAATGGCTGCTTAAAATAGCAGCACCTAATACAGGTGTAAAAGATGTGCAAAATGCTTTTGATCTGATCATACAAACCACATGCAATTGGTGTAGGCAAAAATGTAAATAAAAAACGCACATACATTTTTGTTCTTTATCAACATGCAATAATGCACATCATTGCATGCAGTTGATATTATGTAGTCACCATATTAGAGATCTTCCCCTTGAAATCA
>NW_015512425.1:2915-4178 GCF_001515645.1 Sinocyclocheilus grahami | reverse complement strand
GCAGGAACACATGACTGAGAACAATGTGTTTGTGTGTGTGTGTGTATGTGTGTGTGCGTTTAATAACCCCAACATCCCACGTCGGAGGTGAGAATATGAAGCAACGTTTTCTCAAACACTCTTTTGAGCCCACTCAGAATCTCTTCACTCTTTGGAGATTAATCAGTCTGCCGTAATCACCCTTCAAACTCTACCTTTGTTTAATTAGTCCATCCAGCATAGAATCAAGAGTTGAGTAAAGAAAATTTCATTGCCATTGAGGGACTGAGAGACCAGACCAACGGAAGAGTGAAGATAATTTGTGCGGTATTACATAAAGCAGTGCCACAGTGCATTTTAGGTTAGGAGAAAATGTTCTAATCAAACAAACAATTCTTTTGCAGAGGGCGTCTGCTCCCTCAGCGTTCTCACTGCGGAGGCCACATCAGACACTTTCTTTGCTCTCTCAATCCCCTCTTCCACGTTTTTTTTTTTTTCAGGGCTACATAGATGTTTTTTAGTTTTTTTGCACTCAGGAACTTTACAAGGACACCTTGTTTCTCTGAAGACAATTCACTTCGAGATGCAAACGTAAACATAATAATCCCAAAATGCCATTTAGAATTCATATACTGATGAAGGGCACAGCTAATGAATATGTTCCTGAGAAATAAGCTTTTGAGCAAGTCCCTTAAGACATTTTTACAAGTTTATGTCAAAAAGCCTTTGATTTCTATTGAAAAGGGGAAAGATAGATAGAGACATTACTGGAACAGGTGTAAATGAAGTCAGGAACATGGAGTGAAAATGACACCGCAAGACTAGGGAAACAGAGAGAAATTTGGAAATTTCAGACAACTGTGTAAATACTATGGAGTTACTTGTTCAGTTCCATGTGGAAATTAAATTAAATTAAATTACAATACAATACAATACAATAAATTAAGTTGTTTTGTAACGCTTTACCTTAAGTTTCCATTTGTTAATATTAGTTACTATAAATACATTAGTTAACATGAACTAACAATGAAAAATACTTTTCATGTCTGATGTCTGAATACTAATAAAAGCTTTTACTAATCTCAGTTCATATTAATTTCAACATTTACTAATACATTATTAAAATGTTAACAAAGATGAATAAATACTGTAACAAATGTACTGCTTACTGTTAGTTAATATTAGTTAATGCATTGATCAGATATCTTATCTTATCTTATCTTATCTTATCTTCATTTCCATTTCATTTCATTTCATTTCATTCTCCCTATGATCCAATACATC
>NW_015512425.1:1088-2492 GCF_001515645.1 Sinocyclocheilus grahami | reverse complement strand
TCCCTCTGCATCTCTGCCTATTTCTCCCCCTCTCTCTCTCCCTCCCACTGGCCTATTGGATTTTCAGTCCATTCTAAATAAATTTAGCCACTGTGTTTTGTTGTAACGAGCTCTGTCGATTGCCTAAATGTAAGTACGCACAATTTACACCACTGACTTGGCCATTTGTGGAATGCTTTAACATTACAAACAAATAAAAAAGCACTATCGCCTGTAGGCTCTCACTGGGAAATAACACTGCGAAGTGACTGGTGGATGTGCATTTAGCATAAAATCCCAAAGGCCCCCATGGAGTGGAGGAAGAGCACATTTCCCTTCTCATTTCCATCAATATGACATCTACGTCACACTTCAGCCTTACAAGACTGATGTTTCCAGCTGCATATTTAAACTACTCTGTATCCAATGTATGTGAGACTATACCTACACATGTTGTTGCCCATAGGTTGCTCATTTCTAAAGTTTTGAGCTGACTTTTTGGAACGCACACTAGCTGTGTTGATGTCCTTGGATTTACAGTCTGGCCACTGTGGCATAATGGCTGTTATCAGTGACACTGACCTGAAGCATTGTGTAGTTTCTTTTTCAGCTGAGGGTCAGCTCTCTTCACACCCACTGTCTTGCGCCTCCCTGGAGGTCCCACTCACGCTTAACCTTCCACTGTCACCCATGCTGTGTCCACGGTCATCAAGCCACCTTGGAGGTCATTTGTTTGGTGGAGATGAATGGCCGACAGCACTCTCTGTAATGCTCAAATACTGCCATACCAAATAGCTTTTCATGAGGCTGGATATAAATTTAAAGGAAAGCATAGATACAAAAGGAAGAATGAAGCCGTCAAAAATCCCCAAAATTAATCCTGACAAGTTTATTAAAGGTTTATTTTGCAATATTGAACAGCTAACTGTATACACCAGCTTTAAATTTTTTTTTATAAAATACATTTATTATTATTATATTGAATTTTAATATAAACAAATAAACTTCTATAAATTGGAGGGGTAAGTAATATTTAATATGAAGTCTCTTATGCTCATATTATTAGTTTAGTTTTTAGTAATTACATTTGGGGTCAGTAAGACTTCATGTTTAAAGTCTTTCACTCTTATATAGAGTTAGATAGTGGGAAATCTGTCAAATCAGTCAGTTATAAACTCAGGTCATTATATAAGAATATCAGAATCAGATGTTCCAAATGGCCATGAATTAAGCATCCTTACACTAGTCTAAACTGAATGTTTGCTTATTCTGAGTGTTGTTTTGAATGTGAAATGCACTGCCATGTTGGATATATGAGAAAGGCAGCCATTCTCGCTCTCTGCACTCTGGTGCAACCTTCATGTCATCCCGAATTTCTTCCTTCCTTCCAAAAGATGTCTCTCCTAATGACGCTAAATCTAGCAT
>NW_015512425.1:0-219 GCF_001515645.1 Sinocyclocheilus grahami | reverse complement strand
CCTGCCAGTATGCAACCGCAATATTTACTTTGTCATATTGAGATGTGAGCGTTATTGTCTTATTTTTCATGCAGGTCCATCTTGAATTTCCCACTGTAAGATCTGGTGTCCGTTGGCAATGGTTCTCTGAGTGTGCAGCATATTGCATATTCCCTCCCCCTGTCATTGAGCCCTCTGGGTTCAGCTGTCCCTTGGCCAGACCAGCCTTCAGTCATCTGT
>NW_015512424.1:3483-8856 GCF_001515645.1 Sinocyclocheilus grahami | reverse complement strand
GGAGGCCGTCGGAGAGAGCCACAGAGGCCCGATTCGTGACAATAGCGCTGGTGCCTCCATGTCCTGCAAAGAGCGCTTCAGCTTCATCTCTCCGCACAGACTATTGGATATATAATGCACATTTATCTAGGTTTAATGTTTAAACATTGTTATATGCTTGAACTGTTTTATATCTATATTTTATTTTAGGCAATTCGTGATGATTTGAGAAGGCTAAATTGAACAAACATAGGCTCACTGTATGCTGCTGGCTGCTTGGTCGTTACTTTAAAAAACAAAAACTAAATGAAATATAATCACTTTGCCATTACATACAAAACGAAACTATTTTAATAGCTGAAACTGTAATATAAGCTGTTTTGGGAGAAGGGGGGGAAAAAAGAATGTCTCGGGCCGGTAATTCTGATAAGCTGTCGGACACGGACCGGGCTAGGGCCTAAATTTGAGGCCCGTGCAGGTCTCTAAGCCGAACCAACGGGCAGCGTGAGTGCAAGCTGCAGTAGCCTGAAAAAGTTTGGATATTTGACCTTCCGTAGCCTACTTCATCTTTAAGTTCTCTTGAGTGATCGGCAATGCGATCGCACATTTCACAAGATCCACAAGCTGAGGGTGAAGCTTAAGGCTGGCGTACATGCTTAGTAGAGGACTGATGCCATTTTTCTCACAACTGAATGGCGTCATGCCACACTCGAGGCCAACGCTTCATGTGAAAATCGCCTGTCCAATTCAGCCAGCAGTGACTTTCCTCCACATCAGTCCACCACATTTTTATTTGCGGGTTTATTAAAAAATACAACATCGCGACAAGTCAAGAATCATAATGAGTCGCCGCTCGCGAGGATGGGGCTTAAATATCATAGAAATTAATTTAGCCCAAAACTTACTTATTCTAGCCACTAAAATAACAAGATGATACAAATAAAATGAGAAAATATAAATTATTTAATTTTTATATTTTATTCATAGCTCAGACAAAATCATGATTGGCTCTCGTCTGGGGGGGCAGTGCTGGGAGCTGAAGGATTTTTCAGAAGAACAGCAGGCAGTTTAACTGTTCAGGACAAACTAGAGACTCATGAACAACTATCACAAAAAAACTAGAGACTCATGAACAACTATCACAAAAAACATAGAGACTCATGAACAACTATCACAAAAAAACTAGAGACTCATGAACAACTATCACAAAAAAACTAGAGACTCATGAACAACTATCACAAAAAACACAGCTGTGCATCATTCAGGTAACAACACAGTATTAAAGTGGTCATCGGATGCAAAATTCACTTTTGTTGTTGTTTGAACATAAATATGTGTTGGAAGTGTGTGTAAACATCCATCCTATAATGATAAAAATACACCCAGTGTTAGTTTTTTTTAATCCCTATTTTAAAATCCCCTTTCTCAAATCCGGCTGTTCTGAGGTTCTGAGGAATGACGTAGTTCTGCACAGGCCCCTCCCACGATAGTTGATTGACAAGGCCGTCTTACCTTTGATCTGCCCTGAGTGACTGTCATCAGTCCGCCATTGTGTCGACTCCGGTGCAGGGGAAGACAAGAATGTCTCTGATTAAGCGATTGAGGTGTTTTGTTGTTGGATGTAGTAATGAATATAGCAGTCGTCATTTACTCCCGACATCTGAGCCACTGAAGACGCAGAGGATTAACATTACTTTCATTTTTGAAAGGAATGCACTGATCCCCGATCTGCCTAAATGCATCTATGTTTGCGTGAATCATTCGTGATTGAGCTTCACCTACAGAAGTGAGTATAAGGTTTTTTTTATGAATCTTTGCAAATCGACTTTCCTAATATGTGCTAGAAAGCAAGTTTCGCGGCTAAAGTAAACAGTAGTGCTCGTCACCCCACAGAAGAGAGGGGTGGGGTCAGCAGAGCTCATTAGCATTTAAAGCAACATGGACTAGAATTGCTTGCTAAAAACAGAGCTTATTTTGACAGGGTAAAAAAGGTGTTTTTTACACTACCTTTGAGAAATTTTAACCAAACTATGTTATAGACTTTTCATTAAGACCCTAAAGAGTCATATCAACTTATATCAAATGGGCATCCGATGACCCCTTTAAGAATCAAGCGTATGTAAACTTTTGAACAGGGTCATTTTTATAAATTCAACTATTATTTTCTCTTGTGGACTATATGTAAACGTCTTTTATGTGAAATATCTTATTCAGGTCAGTACTAAATAAAAAATAACATGCATTTTGTATGATCCCTCTTATTTTGGTAAAATAATTAACATTTTGCAGATTCTGCAGGGTGTATGTAAACTTTTGACCTCAACTGTATAAATACACTAACAGTGGGTCTAGAAAATTTTAATAATCACATTTTGTTGCTTTGCAGCCTGAAATGTAGACGGACACAGTTGCGGCACGATGCATGATATGATACATCGTGTACACTCACTAAACAAAGAGTGACAGCTTTTTAGTGGTTATGCGCACTCTTTGCAAGCTTTCTAGTCTATAATCCATTTAAAATGTAGAACTTTGTTTTTCGGCCACACACACATTGCAAAGTTTCGGGAATGACGTCTACATATTTATGTGGGATTCATTCTCGAAGTAGCAGTGATTGACAGTGATAACCATAGCAATAGACGGGACAAAATATGTGAAAATGTGCATTAAGACTAGAGCACCCTCATTTCAGAAGCACCCGCAGAGATTATTTCTGGAACCTGGCTGATACACTTTTATTGCAAAACTATATATAAAAACAACAAAATACAAATGCACTAAATAAAATAATTGAATAAATGCATATTTACAATTTAAGCACTTAACTGAAATAAGTAGGCTATTAATAAAATAACTAGAGAAGGCTGACTATAATCAGCTTGCTTCCATTTAGAGCCTACTCTTCACCTGAATTAGAAAAAAAGCTCTTCGTCTTCAGTGATGCAAAGACAACGTTTGAGCGTGTACACGTATATCTGAGCGAGAGCAGAGCCAATTCATAAAAGAACAATGTATATTTAAAAGCACACGTCCAGTTTTGTGTGAGTGAAGTAAATCCGCTTGCGAGTGGAGAGATTCTTGCTCGTGCATTACATGGATCACGTAACATTATGAGCTCTCGATATTTGTCATATATCACACTATAGAAACTGCCTAAAATTAAGTATAAAGAAGAGAAGAAAGCGGCCCTAGGCAGCTGCACATGCCAGGATCCGCCACTGCCAGATGCAGTTAGAAATGTACTAAAAACAAGCCTATCGCAAGACATCTGCTGGGGGGGCACATGGGGTGGCCAGCCGAATTTCAGGGGGGGGGCTGGTGCCACCCCTGGCCACCACGTAGACACGCCCCTGTGAGTATGTAACTATTACACACGTCTTTAAGACTTGAGGACCAAACGATCAGTCACAGCAACACTGAGCAGAACGAAGCTGTCATGCGTTTCAAACCCTTTAACAATGGAACGAAAACAGCAAAAATCAATAAAATGATAAAATACACCCATCAAGGGCATGAGCTCAGAGGAAAACAACTACAGAGAACAAAACAGCCCTGATGAAGTGAATATTTACAATTGAAAAAAACAATAACTTAAAATAGCCTACTGACGGTGCCAGACCATTTTACAAATATGTTTAGTTCAGTGAAAGAACTGACTCAAAATAATGATTAATTCATAATTAGTGTCATGAGAGAAATACGGGACACAGATAATTGCTGAAGTATCTGCAGGGCAAGCGTTTCTCAGGAGCTCATGTTACACCGTGTGTTCAGCCGTACAGCTGCAGGTGCCACTGGTTTTGTGTTTCGCCGCTGTGCCAAGAGTGTGTTTGCGTTGAGTCCTTTAGTATACTGTATATGGCAGCGTTTTAGTGCATTGATATTTGTAGAATAAAGTTAATCTAGTTAATTGATGAAACATGTTAATTAATGTGAAAATTCCACCTACTCCAAATTCATGTTTATTTCATGCTGTATAACGAGTAGAAAAGAGGAAAAGATGATTGATTCTCATGCCGCTTGAACGGAGAATACAGTGATCTCACGCCACATTAAAGAGCAGAAAAACACATTTATTATTTGTATTTTGTGATAAAATCAACAGAATTTAAAGGCGATTTGTGTTATATTAAAAGTATCAAAACAGGCTTATTGTGATTATTGGGTGGCTGGCATGCTACAAATGAATGGACTTGAAAACGTGAAATATTATTTCCAAGCATTTACACGGTCAATAAAACAGCTTGTGAATAGTCCTGTAATGTTATTTAGCTCAGAAAAGACAACAATAAGGAGCGCTGGAGCCCACATGAACCTGTAACGTTTGGGGGCCGTACAGATGTGTTTGCGTAAGGGCCCGGGGCTGACTCGCTACACCACTGATTGGGCTTGTTTACATCAGAGTGCACAACCACAATGTCTCGCTTCTTCTCACAAGAATGACGTCGATCGATAATTTCCGGCACACACCACATCTATCAAGGAAGAGTACTGTAGGCGGATCAGGGTTTACCGTCCCGAATACTACTGTACTGTACTTAATCGCACCGCTCGGTGGAAACCAGCCATAATAATCCCGTAACACATCCATTAAAACCTCTCCTCGATGCATCTCTCGACTCTTTCCTCCAAGCAGTTTCTCCCAGAATCCTCCAATCTTTCCTCACAGCATAGAAATGTTTTAAAGCATTCCACCTCTCTTAAACTGCTTTTTCCTGATTTCTCCCTCCTCTCTATCAGGTTCGTTATCTCCTAACTTAACAGTGTTAATATATATATACACTATATCTACATTTTAACCTCCCGTATCCAATTCAACCAAATCAGACTCTCTTTTCTCCAATTCAGGAGCTTCCAGTCTAAATCCCTTTCTGACCCTCTATTTGTAGGCGACTCTAACCGCCCCGTCACTCGTCTTTGATCCCAAAATCACCTCACATTGGTTCTCGTTCAATCAGGCAAACCTGCAGACAGTTTTCCCAGCCATTCTTTTCTCATCAGGCAGCAACCACAGCTGCTCAGAAGGGCCTCTCTCAGCAGCAGATCCAAGCCCTTGGTCGATGCTCATCAGATGCTTTCAAAAGCTGCATAAGATCCAATCGATTTCATATTAAAAAGCCCATCAAACCCTGATCAGCTCTAACTGTTCCTGTCCCAGCGTGGGATATGGGGGAGTTCTCTGGCTGTATACAGCACGCCAAATATACACACTATTCACTCAGTCTGATTATATGTGAGTGTGAACTTATGAATGAGTGTTTGTGTGTTTATAGTGTGGATCATGGAGGAGAGATGATGATGAGAGCAGGACTACGAAAGTGTAGGTCTACAAACACACACACACACACACACACTCTCACACACAAACACACACACACACACACACACACA
>NW_015512424.1:0-788 GCF_001515645.1 Sinocyclocheilus grahami | reverse complement strand
CATCCATGGGCTCATGGGCTGACAATGCGTGAGGCTGGACAGCGAGTGCAGCCAAACTTGAGCCGTTTTACTGTCGCCTCTGTCCTTTAGACTACTGTCGCCTCTGTCATCCGGACCTTTAGACTGGAGAACAGGTATGTAACCAAAATTTCATGTAGTACACATGTAGTATACCCCATGTCATAGTGTATCTGTTGGGTGACACCTGTTTACATAGTGTATGACATCAGCCATTCATGAACTGTACAAGTTTCCTGTACAATGTACTCTACTGTGGGGGAAAATATTTAGGCTGCATTGTCCAAGCCCTATATATATTTTTATTTTATTTTTTCTGAAGGACTGAGAGACGACACCATGGTGGAGGAAGGGGCCAAATGTTCACCGGGGTACAGGAAGCTGCCATTGTAAACTTGGTTTTGGAAAATAATGAAATCAGATTACGAGAAATTCAAAGCCACATCATCCAAGACAACACCTTATTCAACAACATTCAACGAGTCAGTCTGTCCACATTGGCTCGCATTCTCAAGCGAAACCAAATCAGAATGAAACAACTTTATAAGGTGCCATTTGAGAGAAACTCTCAAAGAAACAGAGTTCAGACGAGCATATGTGGATGTAAGTACTATATTGACTGCAGTACACTACACGCAACATTGTTTCCCAGTGTACTGGATAACACCATATTGACTGATTTTTGTTTTTTGTTTTCAGGGAGTACTGGAAATGGATGCTCATGTAATCCCACATGAGTTCATCTTTATAGATGAGGCTGGGTTCAACCT
>NW_015512423.1:7915-8858 GCF_001515645.1 Sinocyclocheilus grahami | reverse complement strand
ATATATATATATATATATATAAATGTTATCACACACACACAGTGGGCCTCATTCATAAAACACAAGCAAAAGAAACTTCTGCTTGTCTTTCATAAAAGAAGTCCACTATCAGGACAGAAGGGAAATAGAGAACTCCCCAAAACATTCCTGTTCTGGAAAGTGAAAGAAAATCAAATGATCTCTGAAGCTTGAAACGGACATCATAGAGTTTCTTTCTATCACTGGCTGTAAATAGAATTAGTATAATACCAAATATATACCCTTGTGATAGGAAACCATAGCCAGAAAGCTCTGCAAAGCCAGAAGCTCTACAAATTATGGATCCAAAGCCAAAAATCATTCTAGAACCTCTAGTGACCTCTAATGACGCAACACGCTGGTAACACAGGCCTTAAATGTCATCTGAATCAACAACTCATGATCAGCTGCACAGCATACAGGGAGATTCAGACCATTTGGCTGATATCTGAAATAACAGCGATACTCATCTGGTGAGTACTGCACATTTGTGCCGCTGTGGTCACCATGCTTGCACACCAGTGCTGTGCGCTTATGGCCTTATTGATTGCTTTGTTGCTTAAAGCAAAAATTGTGCCACACAAAACGTCAACATCAGTACTTCCAGCATCAGACATACCTATACACTAACAGAACTCAATCAACCGGATCTAGAATTTCGCAAGAGGGCGAAAGACTTCTCCATGCAGATTTCGCAACGGGTTCAAGTTGTTTACATGGGTTTACCAAGTTGAACAACAAAAAACTGCTTGGTTTTACTATAACCTCTATTTAAACTGTGCTTCATACATCGTTTTCATCACAATTTACAGTATTGACATTACTTACGATAAAGTCACTCATGATAAAGTCACTCCGTTCCCTTGGCAATATACCGCTCCTTTTTTCATACCGGTCACTCGTTTCCAAAACGCAGTTAAAACAG
>NW_015512423.1:6071-7662 GCF_001515645.1 Sinocyclocheilus grahami | reverse complement strand
AATTTAGGTCATTTTCGCAAAAGGCTTTAGTGACTGGCTGACTTAATAATTATACATATATTTTTTTGTCGGACCAAGTTTAAAGATTTTTTCCCCTCCCAATCATTGACTCTCATTTAACATTGTCCATTCACTCATTAAAAACTCATCTGGGATGAGGCAAACAATTTATCTTAAGAAATTCAGCACTCACCTTCAGGTTGGCCATCATCTGTCAGGAAAAAAGAAAAACAGCTCCATGAATTTTCCTTTATTTTAGGTAACCAGGCTTTAAAACATATTTAAAAAAATATGTGGACACTGATGTCTAAATGTCTTTCCATTAAATAACAAAAACCACTTCATTTGAAAACAAAGGTTGTGCTGTCTTTATAATAAATGTAATTTGGTTTAATATTTATATTTAACTCTGGATACTTTTTTGGGCCACTGTATTTATAGTTTGTATACAGAACTATGAGAGGGAGCTTTGTCTGTCTTTAAAGCATTTCGTTTTAAACCGGGTGTCAGTATGCAGTATTGTGTTAGTTGCAGTGCATATGTCTAGACGAATAGCAAACAGTTTAAAGAGGCACATGTTGACACAACATTACAGTAAACCCAGCAGAGCATGATGAAAGTACTCTTGCAGGCCCGAGTAAGGTGATTAGGGGAGTTAAACAAAAGCCTAACAAGATCAATGAACGCACACATTCCTCGGTATGACAGTTCTCAAATAAACCAGCTGCTGTATTTATAGATTATAATAGCATGGACATGTGACTGGCACCTGACTCTTTTCAGAGCGGACAAAGCTGAAAATGAACTTAGCCTATCTCATCTTTGATTTTACTTAGAAAGCCCTGATGCTTAACTTATACCTATAAACAGACAAGCATGAGGTCATGTGACGGGAAAGTGCTGAACAGAAAGTGCTACAGGAATGAAAACGAAATGTCAATAGCAGAAATGTCTTCTGCTAGAGAGCAATGAGATTAAATTGAGATCAAATGGAGACTTTCGGAGCCTTCTGCTTCTCAGATTTACACCATTCAAAAGTTTAGGGTGAGTACGTTTTTTAAAAAATAAATTAATACTTTTAATTCAGCAAGGGATGCATTAAATTGATCAAGTGACAGTAAAGCCATTTATAATGTTACAAAAGATTTCTTTTTCAAATAATTGCTGTTCTTTTTAACGTTCTGTTCATCAGAGAATCCTGTAAAAATTATTTCCCCCCAAATTATTAAGATAAATTATCTGATCTCTCCACATTCATTGCTGTCGTTTTGTCTGTATACCGGATTTCTTTCTCTTTATAACTTCTAGGGAGGTTTAGGAGAAACATACGAGACCATAATGAACTTGGACCATTACTAAGAGCTCCATTAGGTCTCCTGACCTCTTGAAGAGCAACCTCTGAGCAACAAAACCTTCCTCTACTATACATGATGTAAATGTCAGCAGCTTTGTCTCGGCAACCCCGCTTCTGTTGCCTTGGCACGGGCTGCTGTGAATTCTGTGAGGATGCCAGCTTAGGCTGATCATGGCACAAAAGCATCTCTGTGACCGCTTCATTCCTGCCCCCTGCTGTCAGGAGCGCATGTGAGGA
>NW_015512423.1:2930-4210 GCF_001515645.1 Sinocyclocheilus grahami | reverse complement strand
ATGGGGATTAAAAGTCTGCTCATTCTGAACTATTCCAGGGGTCTGGAATCTAGTTCCCCGGGGTTCCAGCCCTGTTCATCCCTCATCCAGCCTTTTAAAGCCTGGAGACAACACTCCACAGCGATTTTATTTTATTTTTTTCAAACAGGCATGGTCACAATGTCTAATACTCTGTCTCTTGAGATTATTTGTGGAAGGCATCTACTGTAAATGGAATCCATCGTAATTAAATATTACAGTTGGCACTTTATCTTTCACAATAACCAATTAGAAGCCTCATTTTTTGTTACTTAAGAAAGGACAGTTGCACTGCAAAATAATTTTCTTAATCGCAATTTTGGTCTCGTTTTCTGGCAAAAAAAATATCAAGAAAAAAACATTAAAACAAAAATACTTGAGAAGCAAAATTGTAAGATATTATGATTTGTTTTCAGAGAATATATTTTTAATGAATAATTTTTTTCTCATGGGCTAATTGTTATTATTTTTAAACATCAATCTTTGTGAATTTTATTAGATTTATGCTTAAAACTTGTAAAATAAAAACAGAAAAATACTTTAATTAAAGATATATTCTCTGAAAAAAAATCTTTATGTCTTATACAGTTTTGTTTTCAGGTAAATTTATTTTGTTTTAAAGTGGTATTTCACCCAAAATGAAAATTCTGTAACATAAAAGAAGATATTTTGAGGATTTATTGATTTGTCCATACAGTGCACCAAAACTGTTTGGTTACCAATATTCCTCAAATTTCTTCTCTTGTGTTCTGCAGAAGAAAGACGGATTTATTTAATAAAAATTTGCAACGACATGAGAGTGAGTAAATGATGACAGAATTATTATTTTTAGGTGAACTAACCCTTTAAGGATTTTTAGACGAAAATAAGACAACAATACTGATTAATAAAAATATTTTTGGTATGTTTTCTTGATGGAGCAGATGGTTTCAGTCACCATCTTCTCCAAAATCTTTTCATTTAAACCCACAAAAATTCATCACGATCAACCAGATGGCATTTGCAACGGGTGAGGGGCACATCTGCAAACCATGTACCAAAATGGATCATACCACCTGCCTGTTTATTACCATGTTCATGAGCAACATCAAAATAGCTTCCATAACATCAATCTCCCAAATCCCCCACATTCTGCTTCATAATCCCCATTGTCCAGAAGTGGACGGATCCCATCCAGTGTGGAAATGTTTAGTGATATTAATATATGAGGAAAGCCACAGTCTGACCAAAAATAAAATTTAAATGTCACAGGTGCTTGTCAC